>NW_027152377.1:107124-337291 GCF_040937935.1 Hyperolius riggenbachi
AGAGAGCAGAATGTGGGCCCCAGTGTGTGAGGGCTGAATGACAAGCTGTAACACAGAGAGAGCAGAATGTGGGCCCCAGTGTGTGAGGGCTGAATGACAAGCTGTGACACAGAGAGAGCAGAATGTGGGCCCCAGTGTGTGAGGGCTGAATGACAAGCATGTGAACACAGAGAGAGCAGAATGTGGGCCCCCAGTGTGTGAGGGCTGAATGACAAGCTGTAGACACAGAGAGAGCAGAATGTGGGCCCCAGTGTGTGAGGGCTGAATGACAAGCTGTGACACAGAGAGAGCAGAATGTGGGCCCCAGTGTGTGAGGGCTGAATGACAAGCTGTGACACAGAGAGAGCAGAATGTGGGCCCCAGTGTGTGAGGGCTGAATGACAAGCTGTAACACAGAGAGAGCAGAATGTGGGCCCCAGTGTGTGAGGGCTGAATGACAAGCTGTGACACAGAGAGAGCAGAATGTGGGGCCCCAGTGTGTGAGGGCTGAATGACAAGCTGTGACACAGAGAGAGCAGAATGTGGGCCCCAGTGTGTGAGGGCTGAATGACAAGCTGTGACACAGAGAGAGCAGAATGTGGGCCCCAGTGTGTGAGGGCTGAATGACAAGCTGTGACACAGAGAGAGCAGAATGTGGGCCCCAGTGTGTGAGGGCTGAATGACAAGCTGTGACACAGAGAGAGCAGAATGTGGGCCCCAGTGTGTGAGGGCTGAATGACAAGCTGTGACACAGAGAGAGCAGAATGTGGGCCCCAGTGTGTGAGGGCTGAATGACAAGCTGTGACACAGAGAGAGCAGAATGTGGGCCCCAGTGTGTGAGGGCTGAATGACAAGCTGTGACACAGAGAGAGCAGAATGTGGGCCCCAGTGTGTGAGGGCTGAATGGACAAGCTGTGACACAGAGAGCAGAATGTGGGCCCCAGTGTGTGAGGGCTGAATGACAAGCTGTGACACAGAGAGAGCAGAATGTGGGCCCCAGTGTGTGAGGGCTGAATGACAAGCTGTGACACAGAGAGAGCAGAATGTGGGGCCCCAGTGTGTGAGGGCTGAATGACAAGCTGTAACACAGAGAGAGCAGAATGTGGGCCCCAGTGTGTGAGGGCTGAATGACAAGCTGTGACACAGAGAGAGCAGAATGTGGGCCCCAGTGTGTGAGGGCTGAATGGACAAGCTGTGACAACAGAGAGAGCAGAATGTGGGCCCCAGTGTGTGAGGGCTGAATGACAAGCTGTGACACAGAGAGCAGAATGTGGGCCCCAGTGTGTGAGGGCTGAATGACAAGCTGTGACACAGAGAGAGCAGAATGTGGGCCCCAGTGTGTGAGGGCTGAATGACAAGCTGTGACACAGAGAGCAGAATGTGGGCCCCAGTGTGTGAGGGCTGAATGACAAGCTGTAACACAGAGAGAGCAGAATGTGGGCCCCAGTGTGTGAGGGCTGAATGACAAGCTGTGACACAGAGAGAGCAGAATGTGGGCCCCAGTGTGTGAGGGCTGAATGACAAGCTGTGACACAGAGAGAGCAGAATGTGGGCCCCAGTGTGTGAGGGCTGAATGACAAGCTGTAACACAGAGAGAGCAGAATGTGGGCCCCCAGTGTGTGAGGGCTGAATGACAAGCTGTGACACAGAGAGAGCAGAATGTGGGCCCCAGTGTGTGAGGGCTGAATGACAAGCTGTGAACACAGAGAGAGCAGAATGTGGGCCCCAGTGTGTGAGGGCTGAATGACAAGCTGTGACACAGAGAGAGCAGAATGTGGGCCCCAGTGTGTGAGGGCTGAATGGCAAGCTGTGACACAGAGAGAGCAGAATGTGGGCCCCAGTGTGTGAGGGCTGAATGACAAGCTGTGACACAGAGAGAGCAGAATGTGGGCCCCAGTGTGTGAGGGCTGAATGACAAGCTGTGACACAGAGAGCAGAATGTGGGCCCCAGTGTGTGAGGGCTGAATGACAAGCTGTGACACAGAGAGAGCAGAATGTGGGCCCCAGTGTGTGAGGGCTGAATGACAAGCTGTGACACAGAGAGAGCAGAATGTGGGCCCCAGTGTGTGAGGGCTGAATGACAAGCTGTGACACAGAGAGAGCAGAATGTGGGCCCCAGTGTGTGAGGGCTGAATGACAAGCTGTGACACAGAGAGAGCAGAATGTGGGCCCCAGTGTGTGAGGGCTGAATGACAAGCTGTGACACAGAGAGAGCAGAATGTGGGCCCCAGTGTGTGAGGGCTGAATGACAAGCTGTGACACAGAGAGCAGAATGTGGGCCCCAGTGTGTGAGGGCTGAATGACAAGCTGTAACACAGAGAGAGCAGAATGTGGGCCCCAGTGTGTGAGGGCTGAATGACAAGCTGTGACACAGAGAGCAGAATGTGGGCCCCAGTGTGTGAGGGCTGAATGACAAGCTGTAACACAGAGAGAGCAGAATGTGGGCCCCAGTGTGTGAGGGCTGAATGACAAGCTGTGACACAGAGAGCAGAATGTGGGCCCCAGTGTGTGAGGGCTGAATGACAAGCTGTAACACAGAGAGAGCAGAATGTGGGCCCCAGTGTGTGAGGGCTGAATGACAAGCTGTGACACAGAGAGAGCAGAATGTGGGCCCCAGTGTGTGAGGGCTGAATGACAAGCTGTGACACAGAGAGAGCAGAATGTGGGCCCCAGTGTGTGAGGGCTGAATGACAAGCTGTGAACACAGAGAGAGCAGAATGTGGGCCCCAGTGTGTGAGGGCTGAATGACAAGCTGTGACACAGAGAGAGCAGAATGTGGGCCCCAGTGTGTGAGGGCTGAATGACAAGCTGTGACACAGAGAGAGAGCAGAATGTGGGCCCCAGTGTGTGAGGGCTGAATGACAAGCTGTGACACAGAGAGAGCAGAATGTGGGCCCCAGTGTGTGAGGGCTGAATGGACAAGCTGTGACACAGAGAGAGCAGAATGTGGGCCCCAGTGTGTGAGGGCTGAATGACAAGCTGTGACACAGAGAGAGCAGAATGTGGGCCCCAGTGTGTGAGGGCTGAATGACAAGCTGTGACACAGAGAGAGCAGAATGTGGGCCCCAGTGTGTGAGGGCTGAATGACAAGCTGTGACACAGAGAGCAGAATGTGGGCCCCAGTGTGTGAGGGCTGAATGACAAGCTGTAACACAGAGAGAGCAGAATGTGGGCCCCAGTGTGTGAGGGCTGAATGACAAGCTGTGACACAGAGAGAGCAGAATGTGGGCCCCAGTGTGTGAGGGCTGAATGACAAGCTGTGACACAGAGAGAGCAGAATGTGGGCCCCAGTGTGTGAGGGCTGAATGACAAGCTGTGACACAGAGAGAGCAGAATGTGGGCCCCAGTGTGTGAGGGCTGAATGACAAGCTGTGACACAGAGAGAGCAGAATGTGGGCCCCAGTGTGTGAGGGCTGAATGACAAGCTGTAACACAGAGAGAGCAGAATGTGGGCCCCAGTGTGTGAGGGCTGAATGACAAGCTGTGACACAGAGAGCAGAATGTGGGCCCCAGTGTGTGAGGGCTGAATGACAAGCTGTGAACACAGAGAGAGCAGAATGTGGGCCCCAGTGTGTGAGGGCTGAATGACAAGCTGTGACACAGAGAGAGCAGAATGTGGGCCCCAGTGTGTGAGGGCTGAATGACAAGCTGTAACACAGAGAGAGCAGAATGTGGGCCCCCAGTGTGTGAGGGCTGAATGACAAGCTGTGACACAGAGAGAGCAGAATGTGGGCCCCAGTGTGTGAGGGCTGAATGACAAGCTGTGACACAGAGAGAGCAGAATGTGGGCCCCAGTGTGTGAGGGCTGAATGACAAGCTGTGACACAGAGAGAGCAGAATGTGGGCCCCAGTGTGTGAGGGCTGAATGACAAGCTGTGACACAGAGAGAGCAGAATGTGGGCCCCAGTGTGTGAGGGCTGAATGACAAGCTGTGACACAGAGAGAGCAGAATGTGGGCCCCAGTGTGTGAGGGCTGAATGACAAGCTGTGAACACAGAGAGAGCAGAATGTGGGCCCAGTGTGTGAGGGCTGAATGACAAGCTGTAACACAGAGAGAGCAGAATGTGGGCCCCAGTGTGTGAGGGCTGAATGACAAGCTGTGACACAGAGAGAGCAGAATGTGGGCCCCAGTGTGTGAGGGCTGAATGACAAGCTGTGAACACAGAGAGCAGAATGTGGGCCCCAGTGTGTGAGGGCTGAATGACAAGCTGTGACACAGAGAGCAGAATGTGGGCCCCAGTGTGTGAGGGCTGAATGACAAGCTGTAACACAGAGAGAGCAGAATGTGGGCCCCAGTGTGTGAGGGCTGAATGACAAGCTGTGAACACAGAGAGAGCAGAATGTGGGCCCCAGTGTGTGAGGGCTGAATGACAAGCTGTGACACAGAGAGAGCAGAATGTGGGCCCCAGTGTGTGAGGGCTGAATGACAAGCTGTGACACAGAGAGCAGAATGTGGGCCCCAGTGTGTGAGGGCTGAATGACAAGCTGTAACACAGAGAGAGCAGAATGTGGGCCCCAGTGTGTGAGGGCTGAATGACAAGCTGTGACACAGAGAGAGCAGAATGTGGGCCCCAGTGTGTGAGGGCTGAATGACAAGCTGTGACACAGAGAGAGCAGAATGTGGGCCCCAGTGTGTGAGGGCTGAATGACAAGCTGTGACACAGAGAGAGCAGAATGTGGGCCCCAGTGTGTGAGGGCTGAATGACAAGCTGTGACACAGAGAGAGCAGAATGTGGGCCCCAGTGTGTGAGGGCTGAATGACAAGCTGTAGACACAGAGAGAGCAGAATGTGGGCCCCAGTGTGTGAGGGCTGAATGACAAGCTGTAACACAGAGAGAGCAGAATGTGGGCCCCAGTGTGTGAGGGCTGAATGACAAGCTGTGACACAGAGAGCAGAATGTGGGCCCCAGTGTGTGAGGGCTGAATGACAAGCTGTGACACAGAGAGCAGAATGTGGGCCCCAGTGTGTGAGGGCTGAATGACAAGCTGTGACACAGAGAGAGCAGAATGTGGGCCCCAGTGTGTGAGGGCTGAATGACAAGCTGTGACACAGAGAGAGCAGAATGTGGGCCCCAGTGTGTGAGGGCTGAATGACAAGCTGTGACACAGAGAGAGCAGAATGTGGGCCCCAGTGTGTGAGGGCTGAATGACAAGCTGTGACACAGAGAGCAGAATGTGGGCCCCAGTGTGTGAGGGCTGAATGACAAGCTGTAACACAGAGAGAGCAGAATGTGGGCCCCAGTGTGTGAGGGCTGAATGACAAGCTGTGACACAGAGAGAGCAGAATGTGGGCCCCAGTGTGTGAGGGCTGAATGACAAGCTGTGACACAGAGAGAGCAGAATGTGGGCCCCAGTGTGTGAGGGCTGAATGACAAGCTGTGACACAGAGAGAGCAGAATGTGGGCCCAGTGTGTGAGGGCTGAATGACAAGCTGTGACACAGAGAGAGCAGAATGTGGGCCCCAGTGTGTGAGGGCTGAATGACAAGCTGTGACACAAGAGAGCAGAATGTGGGCCCAGTGTGTGAGGGCTGAATGACAAGCTGTAACACAGAGAGAGCAGAATGGGGGGCCCCCAGTGTGTGAGGGCTGAATGACAAGCTGTGACACAGAGAGCAGAATGTGGGCCCCAGTGTGTGAGGGCTGAATGACAAGCTGTAACACAGAGAGAGCAGAATGTGGGCCCCAGTGTGTGAGGGCTGAATGACAAGCTGTGACACAGAGAGCAGAATGTGGGCCCCAGTGTGTGAGGGCTGAATGACAAGCTGTAACACAGAGAGAGCAGAATGTGGGCCCCAGTGTGTGAGGGCTGAATGACAAGCTGTGACACAGAGAGAGCAGAATGTGGGCCCCAGTGTGTGAGGGCTGAATGACAAGCTGTGACACAGAGAGAGCAGAATGTGGGCCCCAGTGTGTGAGGGCTGAATGACAAGCTGTAACACAGAGAGAGCAGAATGTGGGCCCCAGTGTGTGAGGGCTGAATGACAAGCTGTGACACAGAGAGAGCAGAATGTGGGCCCCAGTGTGTGAGGGCTGAATGACAAGCTGTGACACAGAGAGAGAGCAGAATGTGGGCCCCAGTGTGTGAGGGCTGAATGACAAGCTGTGACACAGAGAGAGCAGAATGTGGGCCCCAGTGTGTGAGGGCTGAATGACAAGCTGTGACTACAGAGAGCAGAATGTGGGCCCCAGTGTGTGAGGGCTGAATGACAAGCTGTGACACAGAGAGAGCAGAATGTGGGCCCCAGTGTGTGAGGGCTGAATGACAAGCTGTGACACAGAGAGCAGAATGTGGGCCCCAGTGTGTGAGGGCTGAATGACAAGCTGTGACACAGAGAGCAGAATGTGGGCCCCAGTGTGTGAGGGCTGAATGACAAGCTGTGACACAGAGAGCAGAATGTGGGCCCCAGTGTGTGAGGGCTGAATGACAAGCTGTGACACAGAGAGCAGAATGTGGGCCCCAGTGTGTGAGGGCTGAATGACAAGCTGTGACACAGAGAGCAGAATGTGGGCCCCAGTGTGTGAGGGCTGAATGACAAGCTGTGACACAGAGAGAGCAGAATGTGGGCCCCAGTGTGTGAGGGCTGAATGACAAGCTGTGACACAGAGAGAGCAGAATGTGGGCCCCAGTGTGTGAGGGCTGAATGACAAGCTGTAACACAGAGAGAGCAGAATGGGGGGCCCCAGTGTGTGAGGGCTGAATGACAAGCTGTGACACAGAGAGAGCAGAATGTGGGCCCCAGTGTGTGAGGGCTGAATGACAAGCTGTAACACAGAGAGAGCAGAATGTGGGCCCCAGTGTGTGAGGGCTGAATGACAAGCTGTAACACAGAGAGAGCAGAATGTGGGCCCCAGTGTGTGAGGGCTGAATGACAAGCTGTGACACAGAGAGAGCAGAATGTGGGCCCCAGTGTGTGAGGGCTGAATGGCAAGCTGTGACACAGAGAGAGCAGAATGTGGGCCCCAGTGTGTGAGGGCTGAATGACAAGCTGTAACACAGAGAGAGCAGAATGTGGGCCCCAGTGTGTGAGGGCTGAATGACAAGCTGTGACACAGAGAGAGCAGAATGTGGGCCCCAGTGTGTGAGGGCTGAATGAGCAAGCTGTGACACAGAGAGAGCAGAATGTGGGCCCCAGTGTGTGAGGGCTGAATGACAAGCTGTAACACAGAGAGAGCAGAATGTGGGCCCCAGTGTGTGAGGGCTGAATGACAAGCTGTGACACAGAGAGCAGAATGTGGGCCCCAGTGTGTGAGGGCTGAATGGCAAGCTGTGACACAGAGAGAGCAGAATGTGGGCCCCAGTGTGTGAGGGCTGAATGACAAGCTGTGACACAGAGAGAGCAGAATGGGGGCCCCAGTGTGTGAGGGCTGAATGACAAGCTGTGACACAGAGAGAGCAGAATGTGGGCCCCAGTGTGTGAGGGCTGAATGGCAAGCTGTGACACAGAGAGAGCAGAATGTGGGCCCCAGTGTGTGAGGGCTGAATGACAAGCTGTGACACAGAGAGAGCAGAATGTGGGCCCCAGTGTGTGAGGGCTGAATGACAAGCTGTGACACAGAGAGAGCAGAATGTGGGCCCAGTGTGTGAGGGCTGAATGACAAGCTGTAACACAGAGAGAGCAGAATGTGGGCCCCAGTGTGTGAGGGCTGAATGACAAGCTGTGACACAGAGAGAGCAGAATGTGGGCCCCAGTGTGTGAGGGCTGAATGACAAGCTGTGACACAGAGAGAGCAGAATGTGGGCCCCAGTGTGTGAGGGCTGAATGACAAGCTGTGACACAGAGAGAGCAGAATGTGGGCCCCAGTGTGTGAGGGCTGAATGACAAGCTGTGACACAGAGAGCAGAATGTGGGCCCCAGTGTGTGAGGGCTGAATGACAAGCTGTGACACAGAGAGCAGAATGTGGGCCCCAGTGTGTGAGGGCTGAATGACAAGCTGTGACACAGAGAGAGCAGAATGTGGGCCCCAGTGTGTGAGGGCTGAATGGCAAGCTGTAACACAGAGAGAGCAGAATGTGGGCCCCAGTGTGTGAGGGCTGAATGGCAAGCTGTGACACACAGAGAGCAGAATGTGGGCCCCAGTGTGTGAGGGCTGAATGACAAGCTGTGACACAGAGAGAGCAGAATGTGGGCCCCAGTGTGTGAGGGCTGAATGACAAGCTGTGACACAGAGAGAGCAGAATGTGGGCCCCAGTGTGTGAGGGCTGAATGACAAGCTGTAACACAGAGAGAGCAGAATGTGGGCCCCAGTGTGTGAGGGCTGAATGACAAGCTGTGACACAGAAGGAGCAGAATGGGGGCCCCAGTGTGTGAGGGCTGAATGGCAAGCTGTGACACAGAGAGAGCAGAATGTGGGCCCCAGTGTGTGAGGGCTGAATGGCAAGCTGTGACACAGAGAGCAGAATGTGGGCCCCAGTGTGTGAGGGCTGAATGGCAAGCTGTGACACAGAGAGAGCAGAATGTGGGCCCCAGTGTGTGAGGGCTGAATGACAAGCTGTAACACAGAGAGAGCAGAATGTGGGCCCCAGTGTGTGAGGGCTGAATGACAAGCTGTAACACAGAGAGAGCAGAATGTGGGCCCCAGTGTGTGAGGGCTGAATGACAAGCTGTGACACAGAGAGAGCAGAATGTGGGCCCCAGTGTGTGAGGGCTGAATGACAAGCTGTAACACAGAGAGAGCAGAATGTGGGCCCCAGTGTGTGAGGGCTGAATGGCAAGCTGTGACACAGAGAGCAGAATGTGGGCCCCAGTGTGTGAGGGCTGAATGACAAGCTGTAACACAGAGAGAGCAGAATGGGGGCCCCAGTGTGTGAGGGCTGAATGACAAGCTGTGACACAGAGAGAGCAGAATGTGGGCCCCAGTGTGTGAGGGCTGAATGACAAGCTGTGACACAGAGAGAGCAGAATGTGGGCCCCAGTGTGTGAGGGCTGAATGGCAAGCTGTGACACACAGAGAGCAGAATGTGGGCCCCAGTGTGTGAGGGCTGAATGACAAGCTGTGACACAGAGAGCAGAATGTGGGCCCCAGTGTGTGAGGGCTGAATGACAAGCTGTAACACAGAGAGAGCAGAATGTGGGCCCCAGTGTGTGAGGGCTGAATGACAAGCTGTGACACAGAGAGCAGAATGTGGGCCCCAGTGTGTGAGGGCTGAATGACAAGCTGTGACACAGAGAGAGCAGAATGTGGGCCCCAGTGTGTGAGGGCTGAATGACAAGCTGTGACACAGAGAGAGCAGAATGGGGGCCCCAGTGTGTGAGGGCTGAATGACAAGCTGTGACACAGAGAGCAGAATGTGGGCCCCAGTGTGTGAGGGCTGAATGGCAAGCTGTGACACAGAGAGAGCAGAATGTGGGCCCCAGTGTGTGAGGGCTGAATGACAAGCTGTAACACAGAGAGAGCAGAATGTGGGCCCCAGTGTGTGAGGGCTGAATGACAAGCTGTGACACAGAGAGAGCAGAATGTGGGCCCCAGTGTGTGAGGGCTGAATGACAAGCTGTAACACAGAGAGAGCAGAATGTGGGCCCCAGTGTGTGAGGGCTGAATGACAAGCTGTGACACAGAGAGAGCAGAATGTGGGCCCCAGTGTGTGAGGGCTGAATGACAAGCTGTGACACAGAGAGAGCAGAATGGGGGCCCCAGTGTGTGAGGGCTGAATGACAAGCTGTAACACAGAGAGAGCAGAATGTGGGCCCCAGTGTGTGAGGGCTGAATGACAAGCTGTGACACAGAGAGCAGAATGTGGGCCCCAGTGTGTGAGGGCTGAATGACAAGCTGTGACACAGAGAGCAGAATGTGGGCCCCAGTGTGTGAGGGCTGAATGACAAGCTGTGACACAGAGAGAGCAGAATGTGGGCCCCAGTGTGTGAGGGCTGAATGACAAGCTGTGACACAGAGAGAGCAGAATGTGGGCCCCAGTGTGTGAGGGCTGAATGACAAGCTGTAACACAGAGAGCAGAATGGGGGCCCCAGTGTGTGAGGGCTGAATGACAAGCTGTGACACAGAGAGAGCAGAATGTGGGCCCCAGTGTGTGAGGGCTGAATGACAAGCTGTAACACAGAGAGAGCAGAATGTGGGCCCCAGTGTGTGAGGGCTGAATGACAAGCTGTAACACACAGAGAGCAGAATGTGGGCCCCAGTGTGTGAGGGCTGAATGACAAGCTGTAACACAGAGAGAGCAGAATGTGGGCCCCAGTGTGTGAGGGCTGAATGACAAGCTGTGACACAGAGAGCAGAATGTGGGCCCCAGTGTGTGAGGGCTGAATGGCAAGCTGTGACACAGAGAGAGCAGAATGTGGGCCCCAGTGTGTGAGGGCTGAATGACAAGCTGTGACACAGAGAGAGCAGAATGTGGGCCCCAGTGTGTGAGGGCTGAATGACAAGCTGTGACACAGAGAGAGCAGAATGTGGGCCCCAGTGTGTGAGGGCTGAATGACAAGCTGTGACACAGAGAGAGCAGAATGTGGGCCCCAGTGTGTGAGGGCTGAATGACAAGCTGTAACACAGAGAGAGCAGAATGTGGGCCCCAGTGTGTGAGGGCTGAATGACAAGCTGTAACACAGAGAGAGCAGAATGGGGGCCCCAGTGTGTGAGGGCTGAATGACAAGCTGTGACACAGAGAGAGCAGAATGTGGGCCCCAGTGTGTGAGGGCTGAATGACAAGCTGTAACACAGAGAGAGCAGAATGTGGGCCCCAGTGTGTGAGGGCTGAATGACAAGCTGTGACACAGAGAGAGCAGAATGGGGGCCCCAGTGTGTGAGGGCTGAATGACAAGCTGTGACACAGAGAGCAGAATGTGGGCCCCAGTGTGTGAGGGCTGAATGACAAGCTGTAACACAGAGAGAGCAGAATGGGGGCCCCAGTGTGTGAGGGCTGAATGACAAGCTGTGACACAGAGAGAGCAGAATGTGGGCCCCAGTGTGTGAGGACTGAATGGCAAGCTGTGACACAGAGAGAGCAGAATGGAGGGAACTTACGCTTTCTGATGTTCTCGTCGATCTTGCGCCTCCATCGCATTATTAAGCTTCTTTAACATTTCATAGCGGTCTCTCCCTCTTATCTGCAGAAAGGCGGAGCTACATTAGATAAAGAATGGGAGAGGCAATGGGAAGCAAAGGTTTAAGCTATAAAATACCTGGATGGTGAAGACCTCCTCCTCCTCATTAAGCAACCGCTTTCTGGGTTCATTCGCCATATCTGTAACATAAACATTCCATTACAGTAAATCTGTCAAGTCTTCCAGCACAAATGGTCAGCAACATGTCAGTTCCAGCTTGCCTCAAAATTCATGCAAATTGTATGCAGATTGGGAAAGGACCAATCCAACACACTACCTGTTTCCAACCTGCATAAGATTTGTATTCATTCTATTAGCATCTCTTATACCATCCCCATCTCCAACTCTCTGCTAGTTTTCTAATAATGTTCCAATAATGTTCTCCTGTCTTCTTTCCTGGTCACCTCTTCCCACTCCCTCTTACAAGACTTCTCTCCATCCTCTCCCCTCCTCTGGAACACTCTCCCTCAACATATCCGCTACTCACTTACTGTTACTGAGGTGTTAACACTCACCTGATCCAGCATTGCGGTCTCCATGGCAACAAAGCATGACGTGACACCCACGCTGTCGGGATATCCCAGCGTATTACATGAAGCCACGCCCAGATGGTATGACATGTGACATATTGTTGCCATGGAGAGCACGATGCTGGGAGAGGCAATATCACCCGTGACTCTGCAGGGAGGAGGGAGAGGAATCCGGCTGCCTAGTGGCGGGCTGGGTTTACAGCACGTGCGGGCTTTATATCTGTCATATGTTAGAAAAAAAGTCGAAAAATAATGAAAAAATACATGGCTCATTTTTCCCCATCATTATTTTAACCACTTCAGGACCACAGTCTTTTCCCCCTAAAGTGACCAGGCGTTTCTTTTTATAAAAAAGTGCTCTGCAGCTTTCAGTGCTAGCTGCAGAGCCATACGATGCAGCACGGATATGATCCCCCCCTTTTCTGCCCAACAACATAGCTTGGTGGGGTTTGATCGCTGCTGCTGGATTTGTTTTTGCTTTATTATTCATTTATGTTATTGAATTTTGAATAAAAATGTGTATTTTTATTTATTTAGCCCTCCTCCCCCCTCCAACAGCCAATCACAGCGATCAGCTCTCATAGGCATCAATCGCTCTCTGAGCCTCCCCAGGGGGAGAGCCGAGTGACACGGCTGCTCTCCCCAGTACCGCGCTGCCGTAGATCACAGCGCTGTACAATATAAATAGATGGCGGTTTCACCGTCTAACACTCTTATAGCGGTGATCGCAGCTGGGAGACTGTTGATGGTGCGGAGTTCCGTCATTCAAGAAGAGATTCGTGCGCAATCCCCTGCAAACCACTCCCCCAGGACTTAAAAGATACCACAATTGAAAAAAAAAGAAAAAAAAAAAAAAAGATTGCTGCATTGTGTGGGGGGTTAAAAGTACATACCATTAGCTCCTGCTGCCCCCCCTCCGTCTGCCGACGTTAGTGTAATATACATGCCGGGACCGGCGACTTGATTGATCCCCCCCAACCGGACATACTGCGCCCTGTGTGCGCATCATGTCCTCCTCTGTTCACCTCTGGCGGCGCATAGCGATCGGCTCAGAAGCACGCTGACCCCTCTTCCTAGTCTGGGCTGCGTGAACGCTCCATTATACTAAGCGTCACATGATTAGCGTCACATGATTAGCATGTGACGCTTAGTGTAATGGAGCGTTCACGCAGCCCAGACTAGGAAGAGAGGTCAGCGTGCTTCTGAGCCGATCGCTATGCGCCGGACAGAAGTGAACAGAGGAGGACATGATGCGCACAGAGGGCGCAGTATGTCCGGTTTGGGGGGGGTCAATCAAGTCGCCGGTCCCGGCATGTATATTACACTAACGTCGGCAGACGGAGGGGGGGCAGCAGGAGCTAATGGTATGTACTTTTAACCCCCCACACAATGCAGCAATCTTTTTTTTCAGTTGTGGTATCCTTTAACGCCAATTGCTGTTACGCGGTCCTGGGGAAGCCACCTTGCAACTGCCAATTGGCGTTAGGCGGTTGTAAGGTGGTTAAAATAAATTGTGCTGCTATAGATAATAAACCCCAATTCAACCTGGCTTTTTAACCCCTTGAGTAAAACACTTAAATGTTGTAGCTGCTACAATGTATGGTGATGATATTAAATTTTGTAATAAATGTCTATTGTTCTGTATTATGTCAATGGGGCCTGATTCACAAAGCGGTGCAAACAGTTAGCACGCTGGTGAAAAGCCCTTTATCATGCCTAAACTCAGTTTAGGCATGATAAGTTTAGGTGTGATAAGTTTAGGCATGATAAGTTTAGGTGTGATAAGTTTAGGCATGATAAGTTTAATCACCAACTGCGTTAGCACCACAGTGCACAGCTGATCAAAAGTTTTGCGCTAGCAAAGTCTGGTGCACTTTGCATAGAGTTTAATGGCGCTGCTTTGCGTGCGGGACTTTGCGTGCGATCTAAACTTATCTAAACTTAGCATCAGTGTTCTCCCCAGGCTCTTTTAGCCGGGTGCTCCACCCGGCTAGATTTGGTGACCACCCGGCTGTCATCGGCTCACCTCCTCACCACCTCCTATGCTGTAAGCACAGTTGCCCTGCATTGTCAACTCGCCCCACCCGGCTACTTTTTCATGCCACCCGGCTACTATTTTATGCCACCCGGCTGGAAAAAAATTCTGGGGAGAACACTGAGCATGCCTAAACTTATCACACCTAAACTTATCACACCTAAACTTATCACACCTAAACTGGCTTTTCACCAGCGTGGTGCAATGGTTATCACGCCTAAAGTCTCTAACTGGGTTAGCACCGCTTTGTGAATCGAGCCCAATGTCTTTTTTATTTTTGTAGCACAGCAATGATGATAAAAAAAAACATGTCTTAAAGTAAATGGGGAAATAAATGGCATTTAAAAAGTGTAATTAGTTGCTTTGTATGCAGGTGGCTTGCTTTCAAAAGTGGGTGGGGCCATACGTTGTGGCTAAATGCCATTTTGAAGTAATAGCCACCTATTTGTTTTATAGCTTGTCATAGGGACATTTTGGTCCCAGCTCTTATTTCAATTTTTCTCTGGGGTCTTGAGGAGCTTTTCTTGGGGTGTATTGGTCCCCCTCCTCTTCACATATTGTTTCTGTTTAGTCTGGTGGTCCCCTATTCCGCTTTAAGGTAGGCCTGGTGGTCTAGTGGCCTCCACCCAATACCTTTCCGTGGTGGTCTAGTGGCCCTCCACCCAATACCTTTCCGTGGTGGTCTAGTGGCCCTCCACCCAATACCTTTCCGTGGTGGTCTAGTGCCCTCCACCTAATACCTTTCCGTGGTGGTCTAGTGGCCCTCCACCCAATACATTTCCGTGGTGGTCTAGTGGCCCTCCACCCAATACCTTTCCGTGGTAGTCTAGTGCCCTCCACCCAATACCTTTCCGTGGTAGTCTAGTGCCCTCCACCCAATACCTTTCCGTGGTAGTCTAGTGCCCTCCATCCAATACCTTTCCGTAGTGGTCTAGTGGCCCTCCACCCAATACCTTTCCGTAGTGGTCTAGTGGCCCTCCACCCAATACCTTTCCGTGGTGGTCTAGTGGCCCTCCACCCAATACCTTTCCGTGGTGGTCTAGTGGCCCTCCACCCAATACATTTCCGTGGTGGTCTAGTGGCCCTCCACCCAATACCTTTCCGTGGTGGTCTAGTGGCCCTCCACCCAATACCTTTCCGTGGTGGTCTAGTAGTGGACCTCCATCCAATACCTTTCCGTGGTGGTCTAGTGGCCCTCCACCCAATACCTTTCCGTGGTGGTCTAGTGGCCCTCCACCCAATACCTTTCCGTGGTAGTCTAGTGCCCTCCACCCAATACCTTTCCGTGGTAGTCTAGTGCCCTCCATCCAATACCTTTCCGTAGTGGTCTAGTGGCCCTCCACCCAATACCTTTCCGTAGTGGTCTAGTGGCCCTCCACCCAATACCTTTCCGTGGTGGTCTAGTGGCCCTCCACCCAATACCTTTCCGTGGTAGTCTAGTGCCCTCCATCCAATACCTTTCCGTAGTGGTCTAGTGGCCCTCCACCCAATACCTTTCCGTAGTGGTCTAGTGGCCCTCCACCCAATACCTTTCCGTGGTAGTCTAGTGCCCTCCACCCAATACCTTTCCGTGGTGGTCTAGTGGCCTTCCACCCAATACCTTTCCGTAGTGGTCTAGTGGCCCTCCATCCAATACCTTTCCGTGGTGGTCTAGTGGCCCTCCACCCAATACCTTTCCGTGGTGGTCTAGTGGCCCTCCACCCAATACCTTTCCGTAGTGGTCTAGTGGCCCTCCATCCAATACCTTTCCGTGGTAGTCTAGTGCCCTCCACCCAATACCTTTCCGTGGTGGTCTAGTGGCCTTCCACCCAATACCTTTCCGTAGTGGTCTAGTGGCCCTCCATCCAATACCTTTCCGTGGTGGTCTAGTGGCCCTCCACCCAATACCTTTCCGTGGTGGTCTAGTGGCCCTCCACCCAATACCTTTCCGTGGTGGTCTAGTAGTGGACCTCCATCCAATACCTTTCCGTGGTGGTCTAGTGGCCCTCCACCCAATACCTTTCCGTAGTGGTCTAGTGGCCCTCCACCCAATACCTTTCCGTGGTGGTCTAGTGGCCCTCCACCCAATACCTTTCCGTGGTAGTCTAGTGCCCTCCATCCAATACCTTTCCGTAGTGGTCTAGTGGCCCTCCACCCAATACCTTTCCGTAGTGGTCTAGTGGCCCTCCACCCAATACCTTTCCGTGGTGGTCTAGTGGCCCTCCACCCAATACCTTTCCGTGGTGGTCTAGTAGTGGACCTCCATCCAATACCTTTCCGTAGTGGTCTAGTGCCCTCCACCCAATACCTTTCCGTGGTGGTCTAGTGGCCTTCCACCCAATACCTTTCCGTAGTGGTCTAGTGGCCCTCCATCCAATACCTTTCCGTGGTGGTCTAGTGGCCCTCCACCCAATACCTTTCCGTGGTGGTCTAGTGGCCCTCCACCCAATACCTTTCCGTAGTGGTCTAGTGGCCCTCCATCCAATACCTTTCCGTGGTAGTCTAGTGCCCTCCACCCAATACCTTTCCGTGGTGGTCTAGTGGCCTTCCACCCAATACCTTTCCGTAGTGGTCTAGTGGCCCTCCATCCAATACCTTTCCGTGGTGGTCTAGTGGCCCTCCACCCAATACCTTTCCGTGGTGGTCTAGTGGCCCTCCACCCAATACCTTTCCGTAGTGGTCTAGTGGCCCTCCATCCAATACCTTTCCGTGGTGGTCTAGTGGCCCTCCACCCAATACCTTTCCGTGGTGGTCTAGTGGCCCTCCACCCAATACCTTTCCGTGGTGGTCTAGTAGTGGACCTCTTCCCTTCCAGTTTAAAGTGAAACCGAGGCGGGTATTTTAAATCTTAAGAGCACACAGAGGCATGTCTTTTGCACAATGACATGCCCCTGTGTCTCCCCCCCCTCTCCCCAGGTAGGTCTGACGTGCCCCCCCTGTAAAAAGCGCCAGGCTAGTGATAATCTGCTTGTTGCTAGCCTTGTATTTACCTGCAGCCTGTCAATTAGTCAGCACTCCCCCGCCTCTGTCCCTGCCTCCGTTAGCTTCCTCCAATGGGAAGCTAAGCAGCAACCTGGGAGGTACTTCCTGGGTCACACCTTAGCTGATACAAGTCAGAATTGCAGCCATCACACTGTAATCTGACGATCCAGAGATGGTCATCTGGAGGTGACGTCACCAGGAGTGAACCGCCGTGGCCCGGAAGTAGTAGCCACAAGCACTGGATTTGAACACGATGCGGCATGCTACACAGAGGAAGGCGGAAGGACTTGTAGAGCTACCGGCTGGAGCTCCGACTCACATCTACCAGCAGAGAGGACTGGATCACTCACCCCGGATGAACAGAGATACCCGCAAATATGCCTCAATACATCAACCGGAAGTTCAATATTAACTGTAACTGCCATTGGCTGATTTGCTAGCCGCAGGTAGCCTATTTGCAGAGCATTTGTAGTGGTAAGCCAGCATGAGGCTATTGATATAGACACTTTAGATCTAAACACCTCAGGGTGATCTATCCAATTCAATATGGAATAATGGTTAGTGGCAGCCCCCCCCCCCTTTTTTCCCCGATTTTGAGTGTAGTATATAGGTAAGTAGGTATCTAGGTATAGTTGCCCCTGTATAAGGACTACAGTTGCCCCAGTATAGTTAGTTAAGTAGTATAGTTACCCCAATATAGTTAGTATAGTTACCCCAGTATAGCAAATACAGTTACCCCAGTATAGCTAGTACAGTTAGCCCAGTATAGCAAATACAGTTACCACAGTATAGCAAGTAGTTACCCCAGTATAGCAAGTAGTTACCCCAGTATAGCTGCCACAGTATAGCAAGTATACTTACCCCAGTATAGCAAGTACAGTTAGCCCAGTATAGCAAGTAGTTACCCCAGTATAGCAAGTACAGTTACCCCAGTATAGCAAGTAGTTACCCCAGTATAGCTGCCACAGTATAGCAAGTATACTTACCCCAGTATAGCAAGTACAGTTACCCCAGTATAGCAAGTACAGTTAGCCCAGTATAGCAAGTAGTTACCCCAGTATAGCTGCCACAGTATAGCAAGTATACTTACCCCAGTATAGCAAATACAGTTACCCCAGTATAGCTAGTACAGTTAGCCCAGTATAGCAAGTAGTTACCACAGTATAGCAAGTAGTTACCCCAGTATAACTGCCACAGTATAGCAAGTATACTTACCCCAGTATAGCAAGTACAGTTAGCCCAGTATAGCAAGTAGTTACCCCAGTATAGCTGCCACAGTATAGCAAGTATACTTACCCCAGTATAGCAAATACAGTTACCCCAGTATAGCTAGTACAGTTAGCCCAGTATAGCAAGTAGTTACCACAGTATAGCAAGTAGTTACCCCAGTATAGCTGCCCCAGTGTATCCAGTACAGTTACCCCAGTATAACTGTCCCAGTGTAGCCAGTACAGTTACCCCAGTATAGCTGCCCCAGTGTAGCAAGTATAGTTACCACAGTATAGCAAGTACAGTTAGCCTAGTATAGCAAGTAGAGTTACCCCAGTATAGCAAGTAGTTACCCCAGTATAGCAAGTAGTTACCCCAGTATAGCAAGTAGTTATCCCAGTATAGCAAGTAGTTATCCCAGCATAGCGCGCCGCGGCGAAAAGTGGGGAGGACTGAGGAGCGCGCAGTGGCGAAGACCGGGGGGGGCTGCGGCGTGCGCAGCGGCGAAAAATGGGCGTGGCCATGACATTGTATGGGCGGAGCTAACGTAATGATGTAACAGCGAGGCATAAGAAAGCAGAGTTTACGCCATGATGTGGACAAACGAGACTTTGCATCATGGGTGTACAGAAACTGTGTGATGGTAATAGTATACCGTAACCACAAAGCAGCAAACATAGCCATCTATGACCATTAAATAATAAATGCAGCAACAGTTACCCCGGACACCAGAAAATAAACGCAATAGGCAACATGTCAGCACAAAATAACCGCAATGCGGGCAACATATCAGTATAAAATAAATGCAATGCGGGCAAACTTGTCAGTATAAAATAAATGCAATGCGGGCAAACATGTCAGTACAAAATAAACAATGCGGGCAAACATGTCAGTATAAAATAAACGCAATGTGGGCAACATGTCAGTACAAAATAAACGCAATGCGGGCAACATGTCAGTACAAAATAAACGCAATGCGGGCAACATGTCAGTACAAAATAAACGCAATGCGGGCAAACATTTCACCAGACAATAAACGCAATGTGGGCAAACATTTCACCAGGGCTGTGGAGTCGGAGTCGTGGAGTCGGAATCGTGGAGTCGGGCAATTTTGGGTGCCTGGAGTCGGAGTCGGGAAAAAATGCACCGACTCCGACTCCTAATGAATTTGTAACTGTAATTAAAATAGAAAATATGATAAAATGTTCTATTTCTCAGATAATAGTCATTAAAAATAATGTATATATACAGTATATATACAGTGATAGCTGTGCTTAGTCCACAAAAATGAAATAAACCAATCAAAATGAGTTACTTGTGCTGCTTTAATAAAGCAGTCCCCGTATTTTTAAGGTCAGATATACATATCTGATTGTGACTGTATATATGATGTGTACACAGGAATCTCTTATATATACTAAATAACATCTATGCTGTAAGAATAAAGCCTGATGTGTAGCCGTGTCACTAATAGAGATGGTCAACGAGATGGAAATAATTCTGCATTGATGCTGATTTATGCAAATGTATGCACTCCCTTTGCTGATGAAATCAAATAATTTGATTTGCTGTTAAAATTTGGTTTGGTGACTACAAATTAAAGGGAAACTGAGACGGGTGAAAAGTAAAGTTTTATACATACCTGGGGCTTCCTCCAGCCCCCTTCAGGCTAATCAGTCCCTCGCTGTCCTCCACCACCCGGATCTTCTGCTATGAGTCCTGGTAATTCAGCCAGTCAGCGCTGTCCGGCCGCATGCCGCTCCCACAGCCAGGAACATTCTGCACCTGCGCAATAGTGCTGCACAGGTGTAGTATGCTCCTGGCGGCGGAGTGTGTGCATGCGCACTACGCCCGACTGGCTCAAGTACCTGGACTCATAGCAGAAGATCCAGGTGGTGGAGGAGGACAACGAGGGACTGATTATCCTGAAGGCGGCTGGAGGAAGCCCCAGGTCTGTATAAAACTTTAATTTCATCTGTCTCAAGTTTACTTTGTTACACAGTAGTACTATACTCTACATATGCACTCCCCACAGAGCTGCAGGGAATCCACTGAGAATGTTGTGCACATTGAACACAGAGGTGTTGTCTGTCACCCATAAACCTGGTTCAGATTGTGCATGAAGAATGTGTAATAGAGGAAGAATCTCCTCATTCCCCTGCAGAGTACCTGCACATCATTCTTACATGTACCCACAGTTACATTGCCTAGGGCCTGATCCATATTCAGATTGTGCATGAAGAATGTGTAATAGAGGAAGAATCTCCTCATTCCCCTGCAGAGTACCTGCACATCATTCTTACATGTACCCACACTTACATTGCCTAGGGCCTGATAGATGTTCTTTGTTCCGGTTTGTACCTTTTACAAGTACTCTTACCAAGGACTAGTTTTAGTCTAAAGGGAATAAATATAGTAGTCTACATATCCTTCTCACTTCAGTTGTCTTGTAAAATTCCTAAGCGTTGGCAGTTAAGAGACGAATTTCATGTTACATACTTTTAATCAACAAAATTGTAATATGCAAATTAGAGGAGTCGGAGTCGAGGAGTCGGAGGAATCCTAAACTGAGGAGTCGGAGTCGGTGGATTTTTGGACCGACTCCACAGCCCTGCATTTCACCAGACAATAAACGCAATGCAGGCAAACATTTCACCAGAAAATAAACGCAATGTGGGCAAACATTTCACCAGACAATAAATGCAATGCGGGCAAACATGTCAGTACAATATAAACGCAATGCGGGCAACATGTCAGTACAAAATAAACGCAATGCGGGCAACATGTCAGTACAAAATAAACGCAATGCGGGCAACATGTCAGTACAAAATAAACGCAATGCGGGCAACATGTCAGTACAAAATAAATGCAATGGGGGCAACATGTCAGTACAAAATAAACGCAATGCGGGCAACATGTCAGTACAAAATAAACGCAATGGGGGCAACATGTCAGTACAAAATAAACGCAATGGGGGCAACATGTCAGTACAAAATAAACGCAATGCGGGCAAACATGTCAGTACAAAATAAACGCAATGCGGACAAACATGTCAGTACAAAATAAACGCAATGCGGGCAACATGTCAGTACAAAATAAACGCAATGCGGGCAACATGTCAGTACAAAATAAACGCAATGGGGGCAACATGTCAGTACAAAATAAACGCAATGCGGGCAACATGTCAGTACAAAATAAACGCAATGGGGGCAACATGTCAGTACAAAATAAACGCAATGCGGGCAAACATTTCACCAGACAATAAACGCAATGCGGGCAAACATTTCACCAGACAATAAACACAATGCGGGCAAACATTTCACCAGAAAATAAACGCAATGCGGGCAAACATTTCACCAGACAATAAACGCAATGCGGGCAAACATGTTAGTACAAAATAAACGCAATGCGGGCAACATGTCAGTACAAAATAAACGCAATGCGGGCAACATGTCAGTACAAAATAAATGCAATGCGGGCAACATGTCAGTACAAAATAAACGCAATGGGGGCAACATGTCAGTACAAAATAAACGCAATGCGGGCAACATGTCAGTACAAAATAAACGCAATGCGGGCAAACATGTCAGTACAAAATAAACGCAATGCGGGCAAACATGTCAGTACAAAATAAACGCAATGTGAGCAACATGTCAGTATAAAATAAATGCAATGCGGGCAAACATGTCAGTACAAAATAAACACAATGCGGGCAAACATGTCAGTATAAAATAAACGCAATGCGGGCAACATGTCAGTACAAAATAAACGCAATGCGGGCAAACATTTCACCAGACAATAAACGCAATGCGGGCAAACATTTCACCAGACAAACGCAATGCGGGCAAACATTTCACCAGAAAATAAACGCAATGCGGGCAAACATTTCACCAGACAATAAACGCAATGCGGGCAAACATGTCAGTACAAAATAAACGCAATGCGGGCAACATGTCAGTACAAAATAAACGCAATGCGGGCAACATGTCAGTACAAAATAAACGCAAAGGGGGCAACATGTCAGTACAAAATAAACGCAATGCGGGCAACATGCCAGTGCAAAATAAACGCAATGGGGGCAACATGTCAGTACAAAATAAACGCAATGCGGGCAACATGTCAGTACAAAATAAACGCAATGCGGGCAACATGTCAGTACAAAATAAACGCAATGCGGGCAACATGTCAGTACAAAATAAACGCAATGCGGGCAAACATGTCAGTACAAAATAAACGCAATGCGGGCAACATGTCAGTACAAAATAAACGCAATGCGGGCAAACATTTCACCAGACAAGAAACGCACTGCGGGCAAACATTTCGCTAGAAAAGAAACCTAATGCGGGCAAACATTTCACCTGGAAAAGAAAGCATTTACTCACCTGGCAGAAGTGTCCGGCCTCTGGCGCGCTGCTCCGTCCCGGGACCGTCTTGTTCCTCCTGCTGTGGTCTCCCGCGCTGACAGGGCTACGGCAAGATGGCGCCCGAAGCCCTGTACTGGAGACAAATAGTCTCCAGTACAGGGCTTCGGCAGCCATCTTGCCATAGCCCTGCTCGCCTGCCGGTGTCGGAAACAGACACCGGAAGCAGGAGGCTGGAGCGGGGCTGCAGGCAATGAACTAGCACGACGTCTATAGACGCCGCTGCCAGTTCATGAGTATAGAGTGACCAGAGTCCCGAGGCCGGGACGTCCTGCTGCTGAAAGCGGGACGTTTCCAGGGACCTCATGCAGCCTGGGACAGCGGACCCCGAATCCGGGACGTCTGGTCACTCTAATGTAGGCAAATTTGACGTGTAGGATATCGTGTCGGAACAGCGGACAGACCACGCTGTATATGCAGAAGTGATGTCACTCCCGCATATCAGTGGGGTCCGGTAGGTCCTAGCGCCTGCTCTATCTGGTCGGGTCGCCCGCTGATCGAGGTCTGGTGCCGGGCACCCCTGGGGCACATAGAAAGAGGGAGACTAGGAAGCTATATGTATGTATTGGCAATTGCTGCTCCTCTCACCTCGGCTCTTCTCTCTCGCACGTGTCAGCCTCCCTCGCTCTTATCACACGCTGCGCCACAGACACCCGCGCGCTTCCTCCTCCTGCGTGCCTGTGACGTCACTCCGATCACGTGTCCAGTCACCGCACAGGGCCACGCTCCCCCACAGCCCATCCATCGGCCCCGCCCAAGTTGCAGGGAGCGCCTGATTGGCCGACCATCAGGCTAGAGGGAAAGTGTTGGGCACGCCCCCTCCCTCCCTCCGTCCTCCTGTGATGAAGTGGCGCAGGACGGTAATGCTGGGCTATGCAGGCTTCGGTGAGGAGACATGAGACATACAACATAGCTCCCAACTGTCCCCCTGTCCCTCTTTCCTCCTCATTTCTCCCTCTTTCTATGGAAATATAGATATATTTCTACCAAAAAATGTGTCTGATTAACTAAACTTTGACTAAACTTTATTCCCATCCTTTAAATTGATATATGACTCATTTTGAAATGTTACTGTTGAAGGAAAATGAACCAGGATAGAAAGGACCAGTGTGGTTTGAATTATAAAACAACTTATTTTTCTTATGGAATCTTTATGCTATGCGTGACTAGGGGTGTGCTGGAGGCGTGATTAGGGGTGTGGCTAAACTGTCCCTCTTTCACATCTCAAAAAGTTGGGAGGTATGATATAATGCAGCGTGATATGTACATAGTGCAACCATGCAGCGTGCCTCTTATGTCTGGGGAATCACACGTGTCTGTCTATGGGGACTATCAGGGAGCTGGTTACACTTATATACTCTGCAACAATTCATTCTATCCATTCTGTGATGTCACATCACTTACACCACTGACAAGCTGAATTGCTGCTGTGTCTATTTTCTATCCACAGAGGACACCATCCGCGCCCTGTGCCCCCGCTCTGTATACGGCCCCCCGTATCCACGCCCTCTGTATACTTCCGCAGGATCCCCGCCCAGTTACCCCCCCACATCTGCGCCCTGTGCCCCCGCTCTGTATACGGCCCCCCGTATCCACGCCCTCTGTATACTTCCGCTGGGTCCCCGCCCAGTTACCCCCCCACATCTGGGCCCTGTGCCCCCGCTCTGTATACGGCCCCCCGTATCCACGCCCTCTGTATACTTCCGCAGGATCCCCGCCCAGTTACCCCCCCACATCTGCGCCCTGTGCCCCCGCTCTGTATACGGCCCCCCGTATCCACGCCCTCTGTATACTTCCGCAGGATCCCCGCCCAGTTACCCCCCCACATCCACGCCCTGTGCCCCCGCTCTGTATACGGCCCCCCGTATCCACGCCCTCTGTATACTTCCGCAGGATCCCCGCCCAGTTACCCCCCCACATCCACGCCCTGTGCCCCCGCTCTGTATACGGCCCCCCGTATCCACGCCCTCTGTATACTTCCGCAGGATCCCCGCCCAGTTACCCCCCCACATCCGCGCCCTGTGCCCCCGCTCTGTATACGGCCCCCCGTATCCACGCCCTCTGTATACTTCCGCTGGGTCCCCGCCCAGTTAGCCCCCCACATCCGCGCCCTGTGCCCCCGCTCTGTATACGGCCCCCCGTATCCACGCCCTCTGTATACTTCCGCTGGGTCCCCGCCCAGTTACCCCCCCACATCCGCGCCCTGTGCCCCCGCTCTGTATACGGCCCCCCGTATCCACGCCCTCTGTATACTTCCGCAGGATCCCCGCCCAGTTACCCCCCCACATCCGCGCCCTGTGCCCCCGCTCTGTATACGGCCCCCCGTATCCACGCCCTCTGTATACTTCCGCAGGATCCCCGCCCAGTTACCCCCCCACATCCACGCCCTGTGCCCCCGCTCTGTATACGCCCCCCCCGTATCCACGCCCTCTGTATACTTCCGCTGGGTCCCCGCCCAGTTACCCCCCACATCCACGCCCTGTGCCCCCGCTCTGTATACGGCCCCCCGTATCCACGCCCTCTGTATACTTCCGCTGGGTCCCCGCCCAGTCACCCCCCCACATCCGCGCCCTGTGCCCCCGCTCTGTATACGGCCCCCCGTATCCACGCCCTCTGTATACTTCCGCTGGGTCCCCGCCCAGTTACCCCCCCACATCCGCGCCCTGTGCCCCCGCTCTGTATACGGCCCCCCGTATCCACGCCCTCTGTATACTTCCGCAGGATCCCCGCCCAGTTACCCCCCCACATCCGCGCCCTGTGCCCCCGCTCTGTATACGGCCCCCCGTATCCACGCCCTCTGTATACTTCCGCAGGATCCCCGCCCAGTTACCCCCCCACATCTACGCCCTGTGCCCCCGCTCTGTATACGCCCCCCCCCGTATCCACGCCCTCTGTATACTTCCGCTGGGTCCCCGCCCAGTTAACCCCCCACATCCACGCCCTGTGCCCCCGCTCTGTATACGCCCCCCGTATCCACGCCCTCTGTACATAGTGCAGCCATGCAGCGTGCCTCTTATGTCTGGGGAATCACACGTGTCTGTCTATGGGGACTATCAGGGAGCTGGTTACACTTATATACTCTGCAACAATTCATTGTATCCATTCTGTGATGTCACATCACTTACACCACTGACAAGCTGAATTGCTGCTGTGTCTATTTTCTATCCACAGAGGACACCATCCGCGCCCTGTGCCCCCGCTCTGTATACGGCCCCCCGTATCCACGCCCTCTGTATACTTCCGCAGGATCCCCGCCCAGTTACCCCCCCACATCTGCGCCCTGTGCCCCCGCTCTGTATACGGCCCCCCGTATCCACGCCCTCTGTATACTTCCGCAGGATCCCCGCCCAGTTACCCCCCCACATCCGCGCCCTGTGCCCCCGCTCTGTATACGGCCCCCCGTATCCACGCCCTCTGTATACTTCCGCTGGGTCCCCGCCCAGTTACCCCCCCACATCCGCGCCCTGTGCCCCCGCTCTGTATACGGCCCCCCGTATCCACGCCCTCTGTATACTTCCGCTGGGTCCCCGCCCAGTTACCCCCCCCCACATCCGCGCCCTGTGCCCCCGCTCTGTATACGGCCCCCGTATCCACGCCCTCTGTATACTTCCGCTGGGTCCCCGCCCAGTTACCCCCCCACATCCACGCCCTGTGCCCCCGCTCTGTATACGGCCCCCCGTATCCACGCCCTCTGTATACTTCCGCAGGATCCCCGCCCAGTTACCCCCCCACATCTGCGCCCTGTGCCCCCGCTCTGTATACGGCCCCCCGTATCCACGCCCTCTGTATACTTCCGCAGGATCCCCGCCCAGTTACCCCCCCACATCTGCGCCCTGTGCCCCCGCTCTGTATACGGCCCCCCGTATCCATGCCCTCTGTATACTTCCGCTGGGTCCCCGCCCAGTTACCCCCCACATCCGCGCCCTGTGCCCCCGCTCTGTATACGCCCCCCCGTATCCACGCCCTCTGTATACTTCCGCAGGATCCCCGCCCAGTTACCCCCCCACATCCGCGCCCTGTGCCCCCGCTCTGTATACGCCCCCCGTATCCACGCCCTCTGTATACTTCCGCTGGGTCCCCGCCCAGTTACCCCCCCACATCCACGCCCTGTGCCCCCGCTCTGTATACGGCCCCCCGTATCCACGCCCTCTGTATACTTCCGCTGGGTCCCCGCCCAGTTACCCCCCCACATCCGCGCCCTGTGCCCCCGCTCTGTATACGGCCCCCCGTATCCACGCCCTCTGTATACTTCCGCTGGGTCCCCGCCCAGTTACCCCCCACATCCGCGCCCTGTGCCCCCGCTCTGTATACGCCCCCCCGTATCCACGCCCTCTGTATACTTCCGCAGGATCCCCGCCCAGTTACCCCCCACATCCGCGCCCTGTGCCCCCGCTCTGTATACGCCCCCCCGTATCCACGCCCTCTGTATACTTCCGCAGGATCCCCGCCCAGTTACCCCCCCACATCCGCGCCCTGTGCCCCCGCTCTGTATACGGCCCCCCGTATCCACGCCCTCTGTATACTTCCGCAGGATCCCCGCCCAGTTACCCCCCCACATCCGCGCCCTGTGCCCCCGCTCTGTATACGGCCCCCCGTATCCACGCCCTCTGTATACTTCCGCTGGGTCCCCGCCCAGTTACCCCCCCACATCCGCGCCCTGTGCCCCCGCTCTGTATACGGCCCCCCGTATCCACGCCCTCTGTATACTTCCGCTGGGTCCCCGCCCAGTTACCCCCCCACATCCGCGCCCTGTGCCCCCGCTCTGTATACGGCCCCCCGTATCCACGCCCTCTGTATACTTCCGCTGGGTCCCCGCCCAGTTACCCCCCCACATCCGCGCCCTGTGCCCCCGCTCTGTATACGGCCCCCCGTATCCACGCCCTCTGTATACTTCCGCTGGGTCCCCGCCCAGTTACCCCCCCACATCCACGCCCTGTGCCCCCGCTCTGTATACGGCCCCCCGTATCCACGCCCTCTGTATACTTCCGCAGGGTCCCCGCCCAGTTACCCCCCACATCCGCGCCCTGTGCCCCCGCTCTGTATACGGCCCCCCGTATCCACGCCCTCTGTATACTTCCGCAGGATCCCCGCCCAGTTACCCCCCCACATCCACGCCCTGTGCCCCCGCTCTGTATACGGCCCCCCGTATCCACGCCCTCTGTATACTTCCGCTGGGTCCCCGCCCAGTTACCCCCCCACATCCGCGCCCTGTGCCCCCGCTCTGTATACGGCCCCCCGTATCCACGCCCTCTGTATACTTCCGCAGGATCCCCGCCCAGTTACCCCCCCACATCCGCGCCCTGTGCCCCCGCTCTGTATACGGCCCCCCGTATCCACGCCCTCTGTATACTTCCGCTGGGTCCCCGCCCAGTTACCCCCCCACATCCGCGCCCTGTGCCCCCGCTCTGTATACGGCCCCCCGTATCCACGCCCTCTGTATACTTCCGCAGGATCCCCGCCCAGTTACCCCCCCACATCTGCGCCCTGTGCCCCCGCTCTGTATACGCCCCCCCGTATCCACGCCCTCTGTATACTTCCGCAGGATCCCCGCCCAGTTACCCCCCCACATCTGCGCCCTGTGCCCCCGCTCTGTATACGGCCCCCCGTATCCACGCCCTCTGTATACTTCCGCTGGGTCCCCGCCCAGTTACCCCCCACATCCGCGCCCTGTGCCCCCGCTCTGTACACGCCCCCCCGTATCCACGCCCTCTGTATACTTCCGCAGGATCCCCGCCCAGTTACCCCCCCACATCCGCGCCCTGTGCCCCCGCTCTGTATACGCCCCCCGTATCCACGCCCTCTGTATACTTCCGCTGGGTCCCCGCCCAGTTACCCCCCCACATCCACGCCCTGTGCCCCCGCTCTGTATACGGCCCCCCGTATCCACGCCCTCTGTATACTTCCGCTGGGTCCCCGCCCAGTTACCCCCCCACATCCGCGCCCTGTGCCCCTGCTCTGTATACGGCCCCCCGTATCCACGCCCTCTGTATACTTCCGCTGGGTCCCCGCCCAGTTACCCCCCACATCCGCGCCCTGTGCCCCCGCTCTGTATACGCCCCCCCCGTATCCACGCCCTCTGTATACTTCCGCAGGATCCCCGCCCAGTTACCCCCCCACATCCGCGCCCTGTGCCCCCGCTCTGTATACGCCCCCCGTATCCACGCCCTCTGTATACTTCCGCAGGATCCCCGCCCAGTTACCCCCCCCACATCCGCGCCCTGTGCCCCCGCTCTGTATACGGCCCCCCGTATCCACGCCCTCTGTATACTTCCGCTGGGTCCCCGCCCAGTTACCCCCCCACATCCGCGCCCTGTGCCCCCGCTCTGTATACGGCCCCCCGTATCCACGCCCTCTGTATACTTCCGCTGGGTCCCCGCCCAGTTACCCCCCCACATCCGCGCCCTGTGCCCCCGCTCTGTATACGGCCCCCCGTATCCACGCCCTCTGTATACTTCCGCTGGGTCCCCGCCCAGTTACCCCCCCACATCCGCGCCCTGTGCCCCCGCTCTGTATACGGCCCCCCGTATCCACGCCCTCTGTATACTTCCGCTGGGTCCCCGCCCAGTTACCCCCCCACATCCACGCCCTGTGCCCCCGCTCTGTATACGGCCCCCCGTATCCACGCCCTCTGTATACTTCCGCAGGGTCCCCGCCCAGTTACCCCCCACATCCGCGCCCTGTGCCCCCGCTCTGTATACGGCCCCCCGTATCCACGCCCTCTGTATACTTCCGCAGGATCCCCGCCCAGTTACCCCCCCACATCCACGCCCTGTGCCCCCGCTCTGTATACGGCCCCCCGTATCCACGCCCTCTGTATACTTCCGCTGGGTCCCCGCCCAGTTACCCCCCCACATCCGCGCCCTGTGCCCCCGCTCTGTATACGGCCCCCCGTATCCACGCCCTCTGTATACTTCCGCAGGATCCCCGCCCAGTTACCCCCCCACATCCGCGCCCTGTGCCCCCGCTCTGTATACGGCCCCCCGTATCCACGCCCTCTGTATACTTCCGCAGGATCCCCGCCCAGTTACCCCCCCACATCCACGCCCTGTGCCCCCGCTCTGTATACGGCCCCCCGTATCCACGCCCTCTGTATACTTCCGCTGGGTCCCCGCCCAGTTACCCCCCCACATCCGCGCCCTGTGCCCCCGCTCTGTATACGGCCCCCCGTATCCACGCCCTCTGTATACTTCCGCTGGGTCCCCGCCCAGTTACCCCCCCCACATCCGCGCCCTGTGCCCCCGCTCTGTATACGGCCCCTGTATCCACGCCCTCTGTACACTTCCGCCAAGTCACCGTCCAGTTACCCCCCACATCCGCGCCCCGTGCCCCTGCTCTGTATACGGTCCCCGTATCCACGCCCTCTGTATACTTCCGCTGGGTCCCCGCCCAGTTACCCCCCCACATCCGCGCCCTGTGCCCCCGCTCTGTATACGGCCCCCCGTATCCACGCCCTCTGTATACTTCCGCCAAGTCACCGTCCAGTTACCCCCCCACATCCGTGCCCTGTGCCCCCGCTCTGTATACGGCCCCCGTATCCACGCCCTCTGCTTACCTCCGCCAAGTCACCGTTCTCTTACCCCCCCCATCCGCGCCCTCTCCTTACTTCCACCGTCCCCCACTCAGGAGTGGCTGGACGGTGTAATGGTTAAGGGCTCTGCCTCTGACACAGGAAACCTGAGTTTGAATCTCGGCTCTGCCTATTCAGTAAGCCAGCACCTATTCAGTAGGAGACCTTGGGCAAGACTTCCTAACACTGCTACTGCCTATAGAGCGCGTCCTAGTGGCTGCAGCTCTGGCGCTTTGAGTCCGCCAGGAGAAAAGCGCGATATAAATGGTCTGTGTCTGTTACCACCCCCTCGTATCTGTGCCCTCTGTTTACTTCCGCAGGATCCCCGCTCTCTTACCACCCCCCGTATCAGTGCCCTCTGCTTACCTCCGTCGCATCCCCGCTCTCTTAACCCCCCCATCTGCACCCTCTATTTACTTCCACCGTCCCCCACTCTGTTACCCTCCCCCACTATCCGCGCCCTCTGCTTATCTCCATCGTGTCCCCGCTCTCTTAACCCCCCCCCCATCCGTGCCCACTGCTTACTTCCGCCGTCCCCCACTCTGTTACCACCCCCTCATATCTGCACCCTCTGTTTACTTCCGCAGGATCCCAGCTCTCTTACCCCCCCATCCGCGCCCTCTGCTTACTTCCACCGTCCCCCACTCTGTTACCACCCCCTCGTATCTGCACCCTCTGTTTACTTCCGCAGGATCCCCGCTCTCTTACCACCCCCCGTATTAGTGCCCTCTGTTTACTTCCGCCGTCCCCCACTCTGTTACCGAGCCCCCCTATCCGCGCCCTCTGCTTACCTCCGTCGCGTCCCCGCTCCCTTGCCCCCCCCCCCCCGCCATATCCGCGCCCTCTGTTTACTTCCGCAGAGTCCCCACTTTGTTACCGCCCCCCCCCCCCCCATATCCACACACCCTGTGTATTTCCGCAGGGTTCCCACTCTGTTACCACCCCGCCCCTTCCCCCCCATATCCGCGCCTTCTGTTTACTTCCGCCGTGCCCCCGCTGTGTTACCACACCCCCATATCCGTGCCCTCTGTTTACTTCCGCAGGATCCCCACTCTCTTACCGCCCCTACCCCCGTATCTGCGCCCTGCATTTACTTACATCGGGTCCCCGCTGTGTTACCGCCCCCGCCCTCCCCCCGGTAAACTCCCGACCCCACCGCCCAGGTCGAGCTCCCACCAGTAAAATGGCCACCAGAGCTTGCTGCGGCTGCTCTAGGGCGTCCCCCCGATCCATGCACCGGAGACAGCCTCTAGTGAGGATGCAGCAGGAGGAGCTCTACAGCTGCGCAGCCGCACTCGCATCTATGCGGACTGTGCAGCCACTGCAATCTCCAGCAGCCATTTTACTGGTGGAATGAGAGCCCGGGTGTTGGGGTTGGGAGCTTACCGGGGAGGGGGGGGGGGGAGGGGGCGGTAACAGGGCAGTGACTCGGCGGAAGTATATTGAGGGTGTGGATGGTGTCTTCCGTGGACACGAAGTAGACACAGCTAGTGAACTTTTTTTAACAATTCAGCTTGTAAGTCCTTTCAGATGGCCACGGGTGATACAATGAAATAATCCAATTTTATAGAAATTGGATAAAATTGATCAGTTGTACTACATTGACCAGACGTCCCGCTTTAGACGGGACACGTCCCGGATTCGGGGTCCCCTGTCCCAGGCTGCAGAATGTCCCGGGAAACGTCCCAATTTTGGCCACGGGGCGTCCCGGCTGCTGAAGTCTCATTTTATTAGGAACACTATTCTAATACTGGGCAGGGTCTCCCTTTATTAGGAACACTATACTAATACTGGGCAGGGCCTCCCTTTATTAGGAACACTATACTAATACTGGGAAGGGTCCCCCTTTATTAGGAACATTATACTAATACTGGGCAGGGCCTCCCTTTATTAGGAACACTATACTAATACTGGGCAGGGCCTCCCTTTATTAGGAACACTATACTAATACTGGGCAGGGCCTCCCTTTATTAGGAACACTATACTAATACTGGGCAGGGTCTCCCTTTATTAGGAACACTATACTAATACTGGGCAGGCCCTCCCTTTATTAGGAACACTATACTAATACTGGGCAGGGTCTCCCTTTATTAGGAACACTATACTAATACTGAGTGGGGTCTCCCTTTATTAGGAACACTATACTAATACTGGGCAGGGCCTCCCTTTATTAGGAACACTATACTAATACTGGGTAGATCCTCCCTTTATTAGGAACACTATACTAATACTGGGTAGAGTCTCCCTTTATTAGGAACACTATACTAATACTGGGCAGGGCCTCCCTTTATTAGGATCACTATACTAATACTGGGCAGGGCCTCCCTTTCTTAGGAACACTATACTAATACTGGGCAGGGCCTCACTTTATTAGGAACACTATACTAATACTGGGTAGGGTCCCCCTTTATTAGGAACACTATACTAATACTGGGTAGGTCCCCCCTTTATTAGGGACACTATACTAATACTGGGCAGGGCCTCCTTTTATTAGGAACACTGTACTAATAATGGGCAGGGCCTCCCTTTATTAGGAACACTATACTAATACTGGGCAGGGCCTCCCTTTATTAGGAACACTATACTAATACTGGGCAGAGCCTCCCTTTATTAGGAACACTGTACTAATACTGGGTAGGGTCTCCCTTTATTAGGAACACTATACTAATACTGGGCAGGGCCTCCCTTTATTAGGAACACTATACTAATACTGGGTAGAGCCTCCCTTTATTAGGAACACTATACTAATACTGGATAGGGTCTCCCTTTATTAGGAACACTATACTAATACTGGGCAGGGCCTCCCTTTATTAGTAACACTATACTAATACTGGGCAGGGTCTCCCTTTATTAGGGACACTATACTAATACTGGATAGGGCCTCCCTTTATTAGGAACACTATACTAATACTGGGTAGGGTCCCCCTTTATTAGGAAAACTATACTAATACTGGGCAGGGCCTCCCTTTATTAGGAACATTATACTAATGCTGGGCAGGGCCTCCCTTTATTAGGAACACTATACTAATGCTGGGTAGAATCTCCCTTTATTAGGAACACTATACTAATATTGGGTAGGGTCTCCCTTTATTAGGAACACTATACTAATACTGGGCAGGGTCTCCCTTTATTAGGAACACTATACTAATACTGGGCAGGGTCTCCCTTTATTAGGAGCACTATACTAATACTGGGCAGGGTCTCCCTTTATTAGGAACACTATACTAATACTGGGTATTGTCTCCCCTTATTAGGAACACTATACTAATACTGGGTAGGGCCTCCCTTTATTAGGAACACTGTACTAATACTGGGTAGAGACTCCCTTTATTAAGAACACTATACTAATACTGGATAGGGCCTCCCTTTATTTGGAACACTATACTAATACTGGGTAGAGCCTCCCTTTATTAGGAACACTATACTAATACTAAGCAGGGTCTCCCTTTATTAGTAACACTATACTAATACTGGGTAGGACCTCCCTTTATTAGGGACACTATACTAATACTGGGTAGGGTCTCCCTTTATTAGGAACAATATACTAATACTGGGCAGGGCCTCCCTTTATTAGGAACACTATACTAATACTGGGCAGGGCCTCCCTTTATTAAGAACACTATACTAATACTGGGTAGGGCCTCCCTCTATTAGGAACACTATACTAATACTGGGTAGGGCCTCCCTTTATTAGGAACACTATACTAATACTGGGCAGGGCCTCCCTTTATTAGGGACACTATACTAATACTGGGTAGGGTCCCCCTTTATTAGGAACAATATACTAATACTGGGTAGGCCCCCCTCTATTAGGAACACTATACTAATACTGGGCAGGGTCTCCCTTTATTAGGAACACTATACTAATACTGGGTAGGACCTCCCTTTATTAGGGACACTATACTAATACTGGGTAGGGTCCCCCTTTATTAGGAACAATATACTAATACTGGGCAGGGCCTCCCTTTATTAGGAACACTATACTAATACTGGGCAGGGCCTCCCTTTATTAGGAACACTATACTAATACTGGGTAGGGCCTCCCTCTATTAGGAACACTATACTAATACTGGGTAGGGCCTCCCTTTATTAGGAACACTATACTAATACTGGGCAGGGCCTCCCTTTATTAGGGACACTATACTAATACTGGGTAGGGTCCCCCTTTATTAGGAACAATATACTAATACTGGGTAGGCCCCCCTCTATTAGGAACACTATACTAATACTGGGCAGGGTCTCCCTTTATTAGGAACACTATACTAATACTGGGTAGGGCCTCCCTCTATGAGGAACACTATACTGATACTGGGTAGGGCCTCAGTAGAGGAACGCGCTGATTGGCTGCGTCCCTTCATGTGTCGCACCGCAGTGTCAGGAACCGCCCTCAGCCGGAGAGGAACGTGCTGATTGGCTGTGTCCCTTCATGCGTCGCACCGCAGTGTCAGGAACCGCCCTCAGCCGGAGAGGAACGTGCTGATTGGCTGTGTCCCTTCATGCGTCGCACCGCAGTGTCAGGAACCGCCCTCAGCCGGACAGGAACGTGCTGATTGGCTGTATCGAGTGGTGCAACAGGTACAGATTACTTTGCTGCGCAGCACAAGTAACAGCCGAGCTTGTTGCGTATGTATGCAGCAGGTATATAGTGGCTGCAGACAGAGGAGAGCTCTGAGAGGCTGCCGTCAGTGCCTGGAGGGACTCCTCTGCATGAGACAGCACCTCTGTTGTGGGCTGCTAGTCAAATTGTAGACACTTTCCTGCTTGTGGCAATTTGGTGAAGTTGACGAATTTGTAACCAGCGTAGCTGAGAAGCTGTAAGTCTTACATTTGGGCCCCCCAGGTACTCTATACATAACAATTGATATGGCGCACTAAACCCTGGCAATGGCAACTACAGTGTCAGAGGTGCAAGAAGGGGATGGGGAACAGCTTGTTACTGATTACTACCAATCAAAGCATCTACAGAAGTGAACATCATCAGCACAGGACCAATAAAGAGCAAGTACTGTGGTTGAGGGTGGGCCCCTTTGGCCCAAGGGCCCCAGAGCAGTCGCAACCTCTGCACCCCCTCTGCTACACCACTGGGCCCCCTTCAACTTGACTAGTGCCTATAGTTGTGTTTCCTCCCCCCCCAATCATGTTATTTCTCCACTTAGCCTACTGTGCCCCCACCATACTTTCTGGCCTGGAGGGTGTGCAGTGCCTATTAGAACAGCTCACCACAAAAAGGGATGACAGTACATAGTTACAGGCTTTCTTTTGATCAGTAGATGTTATTAAGCTTCCTGTCTGTAAATTCCACAGGGATGATGAGAGGAGAAAGCTAGATACTGACAGCAATTTGCTTAGGGCTCTGTACAGAGTACAGACTAGTGAGCTGTCACTTCTGTAATGTAAAGTAGTGACAGGATTGTAGTTTAACCTCCTTGGCAGTAATCCCGACATGGTGTCGGGGTAACAGTGTTCTCCCTAGAATTTTTTTCCAGCCGGGTGGCAGGAAAAATTAGCCGGGTGGGGTGAGATGAGAGAATGCAAGGCCGGTGCTTCTGTGTGCAACTTTGCATACAGCATAGGAGGAGGTGAGCTGATAACAGCCGGGTGCTCACCAAAACTAGCCAGGTGAAGCACCCGGCTAAAAGAGCCTGGGGAGAACACTGGGTAAGCCGCCACGGAGGATTTCTCAGGTCCTGGTTGGCCGATTTGCATATTTTTTTTCAAACACGCAGCTAGCACTTTGCTAGCTGCGTGTTTGTTCCGCTTGCCGCCGATCTGCCGCTACCCGCCGTGAAAGAGGCCCCCCCACCGCAGACCCCTTGCGCAGTCTGGCCAATTACCGCCAGGCTGCGCTATGGGGTGGATCGGGACTCCCCCTGACGTCAATGATGTCGATGACGTCAGTCCGATCGTCGCCATGGCGATGGGGGAAGCCCATACAGGAAATCCCATTCAGAATGGGATTTCCTGTTGGGTATTTGCGCCGGCGGTGGCGATCGGAGGGGTGGGTGGGATAGCGAAGGGAGAAGGCAACATGTTACTTTCAGAGGCGGTAAATGCCAGGAAACAAGTGCAGAGACCTGACCCGCTAGCCTTAAAAGCTTCCCAAAAGCCTTCAAAAGCTAGCATCTAAACTCAGCACAAGCCATGGGAAGCAGCCCTAACTCGCTTACCACCTTTTCCTTGCTCTCTGTTGGGCAATTGTCTGTTGTCTGCTTATAGCCTGAGTGTAGATGCACTCAGGCTATAAGCAGACATTGGGCCTGGTAAATTCCAGGGCTGTGGAGTCGTGGAGTCGGAGTCGTGGAGTCGGGCAATTTTGGGTGCCTGGAGTCGGAGTCGGGAAAAAATGCACCGACTCCGACTCCTAATGAATTTGTAACTGCAATTAAAATAGAAAATATGATAAAATGTTCTATTTCTCAGATAATAGTCATTAAAAATAATGTGTATATATACAGTATATATACAGTAATAGCTGTGCTTAGTCCACAAAAATGAAATAAACCAATCAAAATGAGTTACTTGTGCTGCTTCAATAAAGCAGTCCCCGTATTTTTAAGGTCAGATATACATATCTGATTGTGACTGTATATATGATGTGTACACAGGAATCTCTTATATATACTAAATAACATCTATGCTGTAAGAATAAAGCCTGATGTGTAGCTGTGTCACTAATAGAGATGGTCAATGAGATGGAAATAATTCTGCATTGATGCTGATTTATGCAAATGTATGCACTCCCTTTGCTGATGAAATCAAATAATTTGATATGTTGTTAAAATTTGGTTTGGTAACTACGAATTGAATGGTACCTGAGACAGATGAAAAGTAAAGTTTTATACATACCTGGGGCTTCCTCCAGCCCCCTTCAGGCTAATCAGTCCCTCACTGTCCTCCACCACCCGGATCTTCTGCTATGAGTCCTGGTAATTCAGCCAGTCAGCGCTGTCCGGCCGCATGCCGCTCCCACAGCCAGGAACATTCTGCACCTGCGCAATAGTGCTGCACAGGTGTAGTATGCTCCTGGCGGCGGAGTGTGTGCATGCGCACTACGCCTGACTGGCTCAAGTACCTGGACTCATAGCAGAAGATCCAGGTGATGGAGGAGGACAACGAGGGACTGATTATCCTGAAGGTGGCTGGAGGAAGCCCCAGGTATGTATAAAACTTTAATTTCATCTGTCTCAGGTTTACTTTGTTACACAGTAGTACTATACTCTACATATGCACTCCCCACAGAGCTGCAGGGAATCCACTGAGAATGCGGTGCACATTGAACACAGAGGTGTTGTCTGTTTACAATCTCCTCATTCCCCTGCAGAGCACCTGCACATCATTCTTACATGTACCCACACTTACATTGCCTAGGGCCTGATAGATGTTCTTTGTTCCGGTTTGTACCTTTTACAAGTACTCTTACCAAGGACTAGTTTTAGTCTAAAGGGAATAAATATAGTAGTCTACATATCCTTCTCACTTCAGTTGTCTTGTAAAATTCCTAAGCGTTGGCAGTTAAGAGACGAATTTCATGTTACATATTTTTAATCAACAAAATTGTAATATGCAAATTAGAGGAGTCGGAGTCGGTGGAATCCTAAACTGAGGAGTCGGAGTCGGTGGATTTTTGGACCGACTCCACAGCCCTGGTAAATTCCCTGCAGACATGACTACCTCCCTGCAAGTGAGATGGGGATGCAAAAGTGAACATTTGTAAAGGATATGTGTGCAGGACTGTGGACTGTTGTCTTTGGATTTACAGCTCAGAAATGAGCAGGAAAGGTCATTTCACTAGCTATATATTACAGAATGCTTTGTGTATGTATGACATGTGCAGGATTATAGTCTAACAAAAGTAAAGTTACACCTGAAGTGACAATGAACTGATGAGATAAACCATTGTATATATACTCCTAGACTGGATTTTCCTGGAATCCCACAGTCTTTGTATGTAAAGACTAAAAAAAGAAAAACACACCTGAAGTTTTCAGTCTCAGGCTAAGTTTCCACTTGTGAGTTTTGTGTCAGATTTTCAATGCAAATGTTTGTACGCATTCATACGTGTGAAAAACTCTGAGGTCCTGCATCATTTTTTTGGACATCGCGTATGATTCACGTACAATGCATAGGAAATGTATAGCAATGCGAATTTTTGCATTATTTGCGTGAAAATTGGAATGAAATCTATGGTTACAGGAAGATGTCAGCAGCCATGGCTAAGCTGTTACTAGGCAGATTATGTTATATTTGACTAATGCAAATTTTCACGTACAAAAATGTGCATGAAAATGCGTACAAATTTACAAGCAAATTTTCACCAATCAGAAAAATATTATAAGATTTTTGGGACATGAAAATGTCACACTACAGTGGAAATGTAGCCTCAGGTACAGGATAGCAGTTTGTTTATTTAGGGGCTGAGTAACATTATAAACCTTGAATTTTTTAGCTAGTTACAGTATGTGTGTTCCATGCGCAGGTTACTCTGCCACAGAGATCTACTTGTCCTGAGTTCACCTACACAAAGCAGCCAAAAAAAGAGCAACAGAAATGGGTGCTTGCTATGTGAACTGTGGCGAACAAATGCAGACAACCATTTTTGTTGGGGAGGGGGAGGGGGGGGGGGCAGGCCCGGATTTCCCTCACAGGAGCCTACAGGCACAGATGTCCTGGCACCCTAGACTCCGCCCTCCATGCATGCAGGCCCGGATTTACATCACAGGAGCCTATAGGCACAGATGTCCTGGCACCCTAGACTCCGCCCTCCATGCATGCAGGCCCAGATTTACATCACAGGAGCCTATAGGCACAGATGTCCTGGCAGCCTAGACTCCTCCCTCCATGCATGCAGGCCTGGATTTACATCACAGGAGCCTACAGGCACAGATGTCCTGGCACCCTAGACTCCGCCCTCCATGCATGCAGGCCCAGATTTACATCACAGGAGCCTACAGGCACAGATGTCCTGGCACCCTAGACTCCGCCCTCCATGCATGCAGGCCCAGATTTCCCTCACAGGAGCCTATAGGCACAGATGTCCTGGCACCCTAGACTCCGCCCTCCATGCATGCAGGCCCGGATTTACATCACAGGAGCCTATAGGCACAGATGTCCTGGCACCCTAGACTCCGCCCTCCATGCATGCAGGCCCAGATTTACATCACAGGAGCCTATAGGCACAGATGTCCTGGCAGCCTAGACTCCTCCCTCCATGCATGCAGGCCTGGATTTACATCACAGGAGCCTACAGGCACAGATGTCCTGGCACCCTAGACTCCGCCCTCCATGCATGCAGGCCCAGATTTACATCACAGGAGCCTACAGGCACAGATGTCCTGGCACCCTAGACTCCGCCCTCCATGCATGCAGGCCCAGATTTACATCACAGGAGCCTATAGGCACAGATGTCCTGGCACCCTAGACTCCGCCCTCCATGCATGCAGGCCCAGATTTCCCTCACAGGAGCCTACAGGCACAGATGTCCTGGCACCCTAGACTCCGCCCTCCATGCATGCAGGCCCAGATTTCCCTCACAGGAGCCTACAGGCACAGATGTCCTGGCACCCTAGACTCCGCCCTCCATGCATGCAGGCCCAGATTTCCCTCACAGGAGCCTACAGGCACAGATGTCCTGGCACCCTAGACTCCGCCCTCCATGCATGCAGGCCCAGATTTCCCTCACAGGAGCCTACAGGCACAGATGTCCTGGCACCCTAGACTCCGCCCTCCATGCATGCAGGCCCGGATCTACCTCACAGGAGCCTACAGGCACAGATGTCCTGGCACCCTAGACTCCGCCCTCCATGCATGCAGGCCTGGATTTACATCACAGGAGCCTATAGGCACAGATATCCTGGCACCCTAGACTCTGCCCTACATGCATGCAGGCCCGGATTTCCCTCACAGGAGCCTACAGGCACAGATGTCCTGGCACCCTAGACTCCGCCCTCCATGCATGCAGGCCCAGATTTCCCTCACAGGAGCCTACAGGCACAGATGTCCTGGCACCCTAGACTCCGCCCTCCATGCATGCAGGCCCGGATCTACCTCACAGGAGCCTATAGGCACAGATGTCCTGGCACCCTAGACTCCGCCCTCCATGCATGCAGGCCCAGATTTCCCTCACAGGAGCCTACAGGCACAGATGTCCTGGCACCCTAGACTCCGCCCTCCATGCATGCAGGCCCGGATCTACCTCACAGGAGCCTACAGGCACAGATGTCCTGGCACCCTAGACTCCGCCCTCCATGCATGCAGGCCCGGATCTACCTCACAGGAGCCTATAGGCACAGATGTCCTGGCACCCTAGACTCCGCCCTCCATGCATGCAGGCCCGGATCTACCTCACAGGAGCCTACAGGCACAGATGTCCTGGCACCCTAGACTCCGCCCTCCATGCATGCAGGCCCGGATCTACCTCACAGGAGCCTACAGGCACAGATGTCCTGGCACCCTAGACTCCGCCCTCCATGCATGCAGGCCCAGATTTCCCTCACAGGAGCCTACAGGCACAGATGTCCTGGCACCTTAGACTTAATCCTCCGTGAACCTACAAAACCCCTCTGAACTGCACCGCCAGTGTGCTTGCTGTCTCAGCTGTCACTTCACCCTTACTTCTCTTGCCCGTCATGGGTAGCTACTGGTGACCCTTAGCATGAGGTAGCCAGAGGTACCCTCAGCATTAAGTTCCTAGCGGTGTCCCGACTGAAGGGAGATCTCGTCACTGAAATACTGAGAGCTTGGGACACTGCATAGGGAGGGAGGCAGGCACTATGGGGAGGGGACACAGCTCCACTCGGGTCCCTTAGCATGAGGTAGCTAGAGGTACCCTCAGCATTAAGTACCTAGTGGTGTCCCGACTGAAGGGAGATCTCGTCACTGAAATACTGAGAGCTTGGGACACTGCATAGGGAGGGAGGCAGGCACTATGGGGAGGGGACACAGCTCCACTCGGGCCCCTTAGCATGAGGTGGCCAGAGGTACCCTCAGCATTAAGTACCTAGTGGTGTCCCGACTGAAGGGAGATCTTGTCACTGAAATACTGAGAGCTTGGGACACTGCATAGGGAGGGAGGCAGGCACTATGGGGAGGGGACACAACTCCACTCGGGTCCCTTCCTTAGCATGAGGTAGCCAGAGGTACCCTCAGCATTAAGTACCTAGTGGTGTCCCGACTGAAGGAAGATCTCGTCACTGAAATACTGAGAGCTTGGGACACTGCATAGGGAGGGAGGCAGGCACTATGGGGAGGGGACACAGCTCCACTCGGGTCCCTTCCTTAGCATGAGGTAGCCAGAGGTACCCTCAGCATTAAAGAGAACCCGAGGTGTGTTTAAAGAATGTTATCTGCATACAGAGGCTGGATCTGCCTATACAGCCCAGCCTCTGTTGCTATCCCAAACCCCACTAAGGTCCCCCTGCACTCTGCAATCCCTCATAAATCACAGTCGTGCTGTGAGGCTGTGTTTACATCTGTAGTGCCAGTCTCAGGTGCTCCCCCGCCTCCTGCAGAGCTCCGGTCCATGCCCCCGTCCCTTCCCTCCAATCAGCAGGGAGGGAAGGGATGCAGGCGGGGACTGGAGTTCTGCAGGAGGCGGGGAGAGCAGCAGACTGACACTATAGAGATAAACACAGCCAGCTCTGACAAGCTGTTTGTCAGCAGCATGGCTGTGATTTATGAGGGATTGCAGAGTGCAGGGGGACCTTAGGGGGGTTTGGGATAGCAACAGAGGCTGGGCTGTATAGGCAGATCCAGCCTCTGTATGCAGATAATATTCTTCAAACCCACCTCGGGTTCTCTTTAAGTACCTAGTGGTGTCCCGACTGAAGGGAGATCCCGTCACTGAAATACTGAGAGCTTGGGACACTGCATAGGGAGGGAGGCAGGCACTATGGGGAGGGGACACAGCTCCACTCGGGTCCCTTAGCATGAGGTAGCCAGAGGTACCCTCAGCATTAAGTACCTAGTGGTGTCCCGACTGAAGGGAGATCTCGTCACTGAAATACTGAGAGCTTGGGACTCTGCATAGGGAGGGAGGCAGGCACTATGGGTAGGGGACACAGCTCCACTCGGGTCCCTTCCTTAGCATGAGGTAGCCAGAGGTACCCTCAGCATTAAGTTCCTAGCGGTGTCCCGACTGAAGGGAGATCTCGTCACTGAAATACTGAGAGCTTGGGACACTGCATAGGGAGGGAGGCAGGCACTATGGGGAAGGGACACAGCTCCACTCGGGTCCCTTAGCATGAGGTAGCCAGAGGTACCCTCAGCATTAAAGAGAACCCGAGGTGTGTTTAAAGAATGTTATCTGCATACAGAGGCTGGATCTGCCTATACAGCCCAGCCTTTGTTGCTATCCCAAACCCCACTAAGGTCCCCCTGCACTCTGCAATCCCTCATAAATCACAGTCGTGCTGTGAGGCTGTGTTTACATCTGTAGTGCCAGTCTCAGGTGCTCCCCCGCCTCCTGCAGAGCTCCGGTCCATGCCCCTGTCCCTTCCCTCCAATCAGCAGGGAGGGAAGGGATGCAGGCGGGGACTGGAGTTCTGCAGGAGGCGGGGAGAGCAGCAGACTGACACTATAGAGATAAACACAGCCAGCTCTGACAAGCTGTTTGTCAGCAGCATGGCTGTGATTTATGAGGGATTGCAGAGTGCAGGGGGACCTTAGGGGGGTTTGGGATAGCAACAGAGGCTGGGCTGTATAGGCAGATCCAGCCTCTGTATGCAGATAATATTCTTCAAACCCACCTCGGGTTCTCTTTAAGTACCTAGTGGTGTCCCGACTGAAGGGAGATCCCGTCACTGAAATACTGAGAGCTTGGGACACTGCATAGGGAGGGAGGCAGGCACTATGGGGAGGGGACACAGCTCCACTCGGGTCCCTTAGCATGAGGTAGCCAGAGGTACCCTCAGCATTAAGTACCTAGTGGTGTCCCGACTGAAGGGAGATCTCGTCACTGAAATACTGAGAGCTTGGGACTCTGCATAGGGAGGGAGGCAGGCACTATGGGGAGGGGACACAGCTCCACTCGGGTCCCTTCCTTAGCATGAGGTAGCCAGAGGTACCCTCAGCATTAAGTTCCTAGCGGTGTCCCGACTGAAGGGAGATCTCGTCACTGAAATACTGAGAGCTTGGGACACTGCATAGGGAGGGAGGCAGGCACTATGGGGAAGGGACACAGCTCCACTCGGGTCCCTTAGCATGAGGTAGCCAGAGGTACCCTCAGCATTAAGTACCTAGTGGTGTCCCAACTGAAGGGAGATCTCGTCACTGAAATAGTGAGAGCTTGGGACACTGCATAGGGAGGGAGGCAGGCACTATGGGGAGGGGACACAGCTCCACTCGGGTCCCTTAGCATGAGGTAGCCAGAGGTACCCTCAGCATTAAGTACCTAGTGGTGTCCCGACTGAAGGGAGATCTCGTCACTGAAATAGTGAGAGCTTGGGACACTGCATAGGGAGGGAGGCAGGCACTATGGGGAGGGGACACAGCTCCACTCGGGTCCCTTAGCATGAGGTAGCCAGAGGTACCCTCAGCATTAAGTACCTAGTGGTGTCCTGACTGAAGGGAGATCTCGTCACTGAAATACTGAGAGCTTGGGACTCTGCATAGGGAGGGAGGCAGGCACTATGGGGAGGGGACACAGCTCCACTCGGGTCCCTTAGCATGAGGTAGCCAGAGGTACCCTCAGCATTAAGTGTCTAGTGGTGTCCCGACTGAAGGGAGATCTCGTCACTGAAATAGTGAGAGCTTGGGACACTGCATAGGGAGGGAGGCAGGCACTATGGGGAGGGGACACAGCTCCACTCGGGTCCCTTCCTTAGCATGAGGTAGCCAGAGGTACCCTCAGCATTAAGTACCTAGTGGTGTCCCGACTGAAGGGAGATCTCGTCACTGAAATAGTGAGAGCTTGGGACACTGCATAGGGAGGGAGGCAGGCACTATGGGGAGGGGACACAGCTCCACTCGGGTCCCTTAGCATGAGGTAGCCAGAGGTACCCTCAGCATTAAGTACCTAGTGGTGTCCCGACTGAAGGGAGATCTCGTCACTGAAATACTGAGAGCTTGGGACACTGCATAGGGAGGGAGGCAGGCACTATGGGGAGGGGACACAACTCCACTCGGGTCCCTTCCTTAGCATGAGGTAGCCAAAGGTACCCTCAGCATTAAGTACCTAGTGGTGTCCCGACTGAAGGAAGATCTCGTCACTGAAATACTGAGAGCTTGGGACACTGCATAGGGAGGGAGGCAGGCACTATGGGGAGGGGACACAGCTCCACTCGGGTCCCTTCCTTAGCATGAGGTAGCCAGAGGTACCCTCAGCATTAAGTACCTAGTGGTGTCCCGACTGAAGGGAGATCCCGTCACTGAAATACTGAGAGCTTGGGACACTGCATAGGGAGGGAGGCAGGCACTATGGGGAGGGGACACAGCTCCACTCGGGTCCCTTAGCATGAGGTAGCCAGAGGTACCCTCAGCATTAAGTACCTAGTGGTGTCCCGACTGAAGGGAGATCTCGTCACTGAAATAGTGAGAGCTTGGGACACTGCATAGGGAGGGAGGCAGGCACTATGGGGAGGGGACACAGCTCCACTCGGGTCCCTTAGCATGAGGTAGCCAGAGGTACCCTCAGCATTAAGTACCTAGTGGTGTCCCGACTGAATGGAGATCTCGTCACTGAAATAGTGAGAGCTTGGGACACTGCATAGGGAGGGAGGCAGGCACTATGGGGAGGGGACACAGCTCCACTCGGGTCCCTTAGCATGAGGTAGCCAGAGGTACCCTCAGCATTAAGTACCTAGTGGTGTCCCGACTGAAGGGAGATCTCGTCACTGAAATAGTGAGAGCTTGGGACACTGCATAGGGAGGGAGGCAGGCACTATGGGGAGGGGACACAGCTCCACTCGGGTCCCTTAGCATGAGGTAGCCAGAGGTACCCTCAGCATTAAGTACCTAGTGGTGTCCCGACTGAAGGGAGATCTCGTCACTGAAATACTGAGAGCTTGGGACTCTGCATAGGGAGGGAGGCAGGCACTATGGGGAGGGGACACAGCTCCACTCGGGTCCCTTAGCATGAGGTAGTCAGAGGTACCCTCAGCATTAAGTGTCTAGTGGTGTCCCGACTGAAGGGAGATCTCGTCACTGAAATAGTGAGAGCTTGGGACACTGCATAGGGAGGGAGGCAGGCACTATGGGGAGGGGACACAGCTCCACTCGGGTCCCTTCCTTAGCATGAGGTAGCCAGAGGTACCCTCAGCATTAAGTACCTAGTGGTGTCCCGACTGAAGGGAGATCTCGTCACTGAAATAGTGAGAGCTTGGGACACTGCATAGGGAGGGAGGCAGGCACTATGGGGAGGGGACACAGCTCCACTCGGGTCCCTTAGCATGAGGTAGCCAGAGGTACCCTCAGAATTAAGTACCTAGTGGTGTCCCGACTGAAGGGAGATCTCGTCACTGAAATACTGAGAGCTTGGGACACTGCATAGGGAGGGAGGCAGGCACTATGGGGAGGGGACACAGCTCCACTCGGGTCCCTTAGCATGAGGTAGCCAGAGGTACCCTCAGCATTAAGTACCTAGTGGTGTCCCGACTGAAGGGAGATCTCGTCACTGAAATAGTGAGAGCTTGGGACACTGCATAGGGAGGGAGGCAGGCACTATGGGGAGGGGACACAGCTCCACTCGGGTCCCTTAGCATGAGGTAGCCAGAGGTACCCTCAGCATTAAGTACCTAGTGGTGTCCCGACTGAAGGGAGATCTCGTCACTGAAATACTGAGAGCTTGGGACACTGCATAGGGAGGGAGGCAGGCACTATGGGGAGGGGACACAGCTCCACTCGGGTCCCTTAGCATGAGGTAGCCAGAGGTACCTTCAGCATTAAGTACCTAGTGGTGTCCCGACTGAAGGGAGATCTCGTCACTGAAATAGTGAGAGCTTGGGACTCTGCATAGGGAGGGAGGCAGGCACTATGGGGAGGGGAGACAGCTCCACTCGGGTCCCTTAGCATGAGGTAGCCAGAGGTACCCTCAGCATTAAGTACCTAGTGGTGTCCCGACTGAAGGGAGATCTCGTCACTGAAATACTGAGAGCTTGGGACACTGCATAGGGAGGGAGGCAGGCACTATGGGGAGGGGACACAGCTCCACTCGGGTCCCTTCCTTAGCATGAGGTAGTTAGAGGTACCCTCAGCATTAAGTACCTAGTGGTGTCCCGACTGAAGGGAGATCTCGTCACTGAAATACTGAGAGCTTGGGACACTGCATAGGGAGGGAGGCAGGCACTATGGGGAGGGGACACAGCTCCACTCGGGTCCCTTAGCATGAGGTAGCCAGAGGTACCCTCAGCATTAAGTACCTAGTGGTGTCCCGACTAAAGGGAGATCTCGTCACTGAAATACTGAGAGCTTGGGACACTGCATAGGGAGGGAGGCAGGCACTATGGGGAGGGGACACAGCTCCACTCGGGTCCCTTAGCATGAGGTAGCCAGAGGTACCCTCAGCATTAAGTTCCTAGTGGTGTCCCGACTGAAGGGAGATCTCGTCACTGAAATACTGAGAGCTTGGGACACTGCATAGGGAGGGAGGCAGGCACTATGGGGAGGGGACACAGCTCCACTCGGGTCCCTTAGCATGAGGTAGCTAGAGGTACCCTCAGCATTAAGTACCTAGTGGTGTCCCGACTGAAGCCAGATCTCGTCACTGAAATACTGAGAGCTTGGGACACTGCATAGGGAGGGAGGCAGGCACTATGGGGAGGGGACACAGCTCCACTCGGGCCCCTTAGCATGAGGTAGCCAGAGGTACCCTCAGCATTAAGTACCTAGTGGTGTCCCGACTGAAGGGAGATCTCGTCACTGAAATACTGAGAGCTTGGGACACTGCATAGGGAGGGAGGCAGGCACTATGGGGAGGGGACACAACTCCACTCGGGTCCCTTCCTTAGCATGAGGTAGCCAGAGGTACCCTCAGCATTAAGTACCTAGTGGTGTCCCGACTGAAGGGAGATCTCGTCACTGAAATACTGAGAGCTTGGGACACTGCATAGGGAGGGAGGCAGGCACTATGGGGAGGGGACACAGCTCCACTCGGGTCCCTTCCTTAGCATGAGGTAGCCAGAGGTACCCTCAGCATTAAGTACCTAGTGGTGTCCCGACTGAAGGGAGATCCCGTCACTGAAATACTGAGAGCTTGGGACACTGCATAGGGAGGGAGGCAGGCACTATGGGGAGGGGACACAGTTCCACTCGGGTCCCTTAGCATGAGGTAGCCAGAGGTACCCTCAGCATTAAGTACCTAGTGGTGTCCCGACTGAAGGGAGATCTCGTCACTGAAATAGTGAGAGCTTGGGACACTGCATAGGGAGGGAGGCAGGCACTATGGGGAGGGGACACAGCTCCACTCGGGTCCCTTAGCATGAGGTAGCCAGAGGTACCCTCAGCATTAAGTACCTAGTGGTGTCCCGACTGAAGGGAGATCTCGTCACTGAAATACTGAGAGCTTGGGACTCTGCATAGGGAGGGAGGCAGGCACTATGGGGAGGGGACACAGCTCCACTCGGGTCCCTTAGCATGAGGTAGCCAGAGGTACCCTCAGCATTAAGTACCTAGTGGGGTCCCGACTGAAGGGAGATCCCGTCACTGAAATACTGAGAGCTTGGGACACTGCATAGGGAGGGAGGCAGGCACTATGGGGAGGGGACACAGCTCCACTCGGGTCCCTTAGCATGAGGTAGCCAGAGGTACCCTCAGCATTAAGTACCTAGTGGTGTCCCGACTGAAGGGAGATCTCGTCACTGAAATACTGAGAGCTTGGGACACTGCATAGGGAGGGAGGCAGGCACTATGAGGAGGGGACACAGCTCCACTCGGGTCCCTTAGCATGAGGTAGCCAGAGGTACCCTCAGCATTAAGTACCTAGTGGTGTCCCGACTAAAGGAAGATCTCGTCACTGAAATACTGAGAGCTTGGGACACTGCATAGGGAGGGAGGCAGGCACTATGGGGAGGGGACACAGCTCCACTCGGGTCCCTTAGCATGAGGTAGCCAGAGGTACCCTCAGCATTAAGTACCTAGTGGTGTCCCGACTGAAGGAAGATCTCGTCACTGAAATACTGAGAGCTTGGGACACTGCATAGGGAGGGAGGCAGGCACTATGAGGAGGGGACACAGCTCCACTCGGGTCCCTTAGCATGAGGTAGCCAGAGGTACCCTCAGCATTAAGTACCTAGTGGTGTCCCGACTGAAGGAAGATCTCGTCACTGAAATACTGAGAGCTTGGGACACTGCATAGGGAGGGAGGCAGGCACTATGGGGAGGGGACACAGCTCCACTCGGGTCCCTTCCTTAGCATGAACAAAAACAAAAGTTTGTTTTCCTAAAACAGAAAGAATTTGCGATAATTCAGGTTGGAGTGAGCTCGAGATGTCTCCCAGGCACCACTGCTGAATATATGCAAATTAACTATTGTACCCTTAGAAGCTAAACACACCTCCAGAACCGCTGGAATGCAATGATGTGTCAGCTTGTTAATATGTACAGAGCCATAATAATCCAACATGCATACAGACTGTTTCGGATTGTTTGATCCTCATCAGTGCATGGCATGGATTAATTTGGCTCTATGGAGTAGGGCTTGTAAATCCGAGAGGCACAGACTAACCAGCAAGCTCATGGTGACCCAGAACTCATTGGGGTGTGTAAGGGACTACAATGGTCCTAAAAGCCCCCTTACTAAGATGTTAAGAAAAACAAAAGTTTGCTTTCCTAAAACAGAAAGAATTTGCGATAATTCAGGTTGGAGTGAGCTCGAGATGTCTCCCAGGCACCACTGCTGAATATATGCAAATTAACCATTGTACCCTTAGAAGCTAAACACACCTCCAGAACCGCTGGAATGCAATGATGTGTCAGCTTGTTAATATGTACAGAGCCATAATAATCCAACATCCTTAGCATGAGGTAGCCAGAGGTACCCTCAGCATTAAGTACCTAGTGGTGTCCCGACTGAAGGGAGATCTCGTCACTGAAATACTGAGAGCTTGGGACTCTGCATAGGGAGGGAGGCAGGCACTATGGGGAGGGGACACAGCTCCACTCGGGCCCCTTAGCATGAGGTAGCCAGAGGTACCCTCAGCATTAAGTACCTAGTGGTGTCCCGACTGAAGGGAGATCTCGTCACTGAAATACTGAAAGCTTGGGACTCTGTAAAGGGAGGGAGGCACGCACTGTGGGGAGGGGACACATCTCCACTCGGGTCCCTTCCTTAGCATGAGGTAGCCAGAGGTACCCTCAGCATTAAGTACCTAGTGGTGTCCCGACTGAAGGAAGATCTCGTCACTGAAATACTGAGAGCTTGGGACACTGCATAGGGAGGGAGGCAGGCACTATGGGGAGGAGACACAGCTCCACTCAGGTCCCTTCCTTAGCATGAGGTAGCCAGAGGTACCCTCAGCATTAAGTGTCTAGTGGTGTCCCGACTGAAGGGAGATCTCGTCACTGAAATACTGAGAGCTTGGGACACTGCATAGGGAGGGAGGCAGGCACTATGGGGAGGGGACACAGCTCCACTTGGGTCCCTTAGCATGAGGTAGCCAGAGGTACCCTCAGCATTAAGTACCTAGTGGTGTCCCGACTGAAGGAAGATCTCGGCACTGAAATAGTGAGAGCTTGGGACACTGCATAGGGAGGGAGGCAGGCACTATGGGGAGGGGAGACACAGCTCCACTCAGGTCCCTTCCTTAGCATGAGGTAGCCAGAGGTACCCTCAGCATTAAGTACCTAGTGGTGTCCCGACTGAAGGGAGATCTCGTCACTGAAATACTGAGAGCTTGGGACACTGCATAGGGAGGGAGGCAGGCACTATGGGGAGGACACACAGCTCCACTCAGGTCCCTTCCTTAGCATGAGGTAGCCAGAGGTACCCTCAGCATTAAGTGTCTAGTGGTGTCCCGACTGAAGGGAGATCTCGTCACTGAAATACTGAGAGCTTGGGACACTGCATAGGGAGGGAGGCAGGCACTATGGGGAGGGGACACAGCTCCACTTGGGTCCCTTAGCATGAGGTAGCCAGAGGTACCCTCAGCATTAAGTACCTAGTGGTGTCCCGACTGAAGGAAGATCTCGGCACTGAAATAGTGAGAGCTTGGGACACTGCATAGGGAGGGAGGCAGGCACTATGGGGAGGGGACACAGCTCCACTCGGGTCGCTTAGCATGAGGTAGCCAGAGGTACCCTCAGCATTAAGTACCTAGTGGTGTCCCGACTGAAGGGAGATCTCGTCACTGAAATACTGAGAGCTTGGGACACTGCATAGGGAGGGAGGCAGGCACTATGGGGAGGGGACACAGCTCCACTCGGGTCCCTTAGCATGAGGTAGCCAGAGGTACCCTCAGCATTAAGTACCTAGTGGTGTCCCGACTGAAGGGAGATCTCGTCACTGAAATACTGAGAGCTTGGGACACTGCATAGGGAGGGAGGCAGGCACTATGGGGAGGGGACACAGCTCCACTCGGGTCCCTTAGCATGAGGTAGCCAGAGGTACCCTCAGCATTAAGTACCTAGTGGTGTCCCGACTGAAGGAAGATCTCGTCACTGAAATACTGAGAGCTTGGGACTCTGCATAGGGAGGGAGACAGGCACTATGGGGAGGGGACACAGCTCCACTCGGGTCCCTTAGCATGAGGTAGCCAGAGGTACCCTCAGCATTAAGTACCTAGTGGTGTCCCGACTGAAGGAAGATCTCGTCACTGAAATACTGAGAGCTTGGGACACTGCATAGGGAGGGAGGCAGGCACTATGGGGAGGGGACACAGCTCCACTCGGGTCCCTTCCTTAGCATGAGGTAGCCAGAGGTACCCTCAGCATTAAGTGCCTAGTGGTGTCCCGACTAAAGGAAGATCTCGTCACTGAAATACTGAGAGCTTGGGACACTGCATAGGGAGGGAGACAGGCACTATGGGGAGGGGACACAGCTCCACTCGGGTCCCTTAGCATGAGGTAGCCAGAGGTACCCTCAGCATTAAGTACCTAGTGGTGTCCCTACTGAAGGAAGATCTCGTCACTGAAATACTGAGAGCTTGGGACACTGCATAGGGAGGGAGGCAGGCACTATGGGGAGGGGACACAGCTCCACTCGGGTCCCTTCCTTAGCATGAACAAAAACAAAAGTTTGTTTTCCTAAAACAGAAAGAATTTGCGATAATTCAGGTTGGAGTGAGCTCGAGATGTCTCCCAGGCACCACTGCTGAATATATGCAAATTAACTATTGTACCCTTAGAAGCTAAACACACCTCCAGAACCGCTGGAATGCAATGATGTGTCAGCTTGTTAATATGTACAGAGCCATAATAATCCAACATCCTTAGCATGAGGTAGCCAGAGGTACCCTCAGCATTAAGTACCTAGTGGTGTCCCGACTGAAGGGAGATCTCGTCACTGAAATACTGAAAGCTTGGGACTCTGTAAAGGGAGGGAGGCACGCACTGTGGGGAGGGGACACATCTCCACTCGGGTCCCTTCCTTAGCACGAGGTAGCCAGAGGTACCCTCAGCATTAAGTACCTAGTGGTGTCCCGACTGAAGGAAGATCTCGTCACTGAAATACTGAGAGCTTGGGACACTGCATAGGGAGGGAGGCAGGCACTATGGGGAGGGGAGACACAGCTCCACTCAGGTCCCTTCCTTAGCATGAGGTAGCCAGAGGTACCCTCAGCATTAAGTGTCTAGTGGTGTCCCGACTGAAGGGAGATCTCGTCACTGAAATACTGAGAGCTTGGGACTCTGCATAGGGAGGGAGGCAGGCACTATGGGGAGGGGACACAGCTCCACTCGGGTCCCTTAGCATGAGGTAGCCAGAGGTACCCTCAGCATTAAGTACCTAGTGGTGTCCCGACTGAAGGAAGATCTCGTCACTGAAATAGTGAGAGCTTGGGACACTGCATAGGGAGGGAGGCAGGCACTATGGGGAGGGGACACAGCTCCACTCGGGTCCCTTAGCATGAGGTAGCCAGAGGTACCCTCAGCATTAAGTACCTAGTGGTGTCCCGACTGAAGGAAGATCTCGTCACTGAAATACTGAGAGCTTGGGACTCTGCATAGGGAGGGAGACAGGCACTATGGGGAGGGGACACAGCTCCACTCGGGTCCCTTAGCATGAGGTAGCCAGAGGTACCCTCAGCATTAAGTACCTAGTGGTGTCCCGACTGAAGGGAGATCTCGTCACTGAAATACTGAGAGCTTGGGACACTGCATAGGGAGGGAGGCAGGCACTATGGGGAGGGGACACAGCTCCACTCGGGTCCCTTAGCATGAGGTAGCCAGAGGTACCCTCAGCATTAAGTACCTAGTGGTGTCCCGACTGAAGGGAGATCTCGTCACTGAAATACTGAGAGCTTGGGACACTGCATAGGGAGGGAGGCAGGCACTATGGGGAGGGGACACAGCTCCACTCGGGTCCCTTAGCATGAGGTAGCCAGAGGTACCCTCAGCATTAAGTACCTAGTGGTGTCCCGACTGAAGGAAGATCTCGTCACTGAAATACTGAGAGCTTGGGACACTGCATAGGGAGGGAGGCAGGCACTATGGGGAGGGGACACAGCTCCACTCGGGTCCCTTCCTTAGCTGCTGTCGACCCAGTGGCTGCTCATGGTCACGCTCCCGCTGCATTTTGCACAGACACAGTACCGGCGCGTGTGCAGTAAGGAGTGGAGCTGTGGCGAGAGACACATAAGCTTCATGGAGCTGGAGGAAGCCCCAGGTAAGTAAATCTGGTTTTTATTATTATGCCTGATGTTTTCTTTAAAGGGCACCTGTAGCGAGGACTATATGGAGGCTGCCATGTTTATTCCTTTTAAGCAATACCAGTTGCCTGGCTGCCCTGCTGATATTTTTGGGTGCAGTAGTGTCTGAGAGACAGCCCTGACTGGTCAGCTTTATCCGAGAGCCCCCTATTGTATGTATGTGGCACCCTCTGAGAAAAAAAGACAGAAACACAGGCTAGTTCTATATAGTTTTGGGACTGTACATACACATGTTTATTCCATCATGTTACATGTCACTTCAGGTCCCCTTAAATCATATGTACATTAATGATGAAAGGCTGTGGGGTTTTGTGTGTTTTAGGTGGTGGTATCATTGCTCAGACGATGCTGGAAGATGCAGAATGGCAATCTTTTTCAGGTGGAAGTCTAAGCTATGGACTAGTCCCGAACTACCAGGGTCTGTCTACAGACCCGTCTGAGAATCCAAATGCTGGCACCTGTTCTCTGACTGTCTCATCTCAGCAGTCTGGTGCATTGCTAGGGCCCATGAACCAAATCTTATTGAGAGGAGAATGCATGCAGAGTGGACTTTCCATAAACACAAAGATAGAAAACAAATATCTTCCTCAACAAAGCACCGGCCAACGTCATGGAGAAGTCATGCATTCCCAGGGGGCATCTGCTGAGCCTTACACAAGTCTATATCTTCCACCACAAGGCACCAGCCAAAGTCATGGAGGAGTCATACATTCCCAGTGGGCAGCTGCTGAGCCTTACACAAATGAACATCTTCCACCACAAGGCTTCGGCCAAAGTCATGGAGGAGTCATACATTCCCAGGGGGCAGCTGCTGAGCCTTACACAAGTCTACATCTTCCACCACAAGGCACCAGCCAAAGTTATGGAGAAGTCATACATAACCAGGGGGCAGCTGCTGAGCCTTACACAAGTCACACAAGTGAATATCTTCCACCACAAGGCACCGGCCAAAGTTATGGAGAAGTCATACATAACCAGGGGGCAGCTGCTGAGCCTTACACAAGTCTACATCTTCAACCACAAGGCACCAGCCAAAGTCATGGAGAAGTCATACATTCCCAGTGGGCATCTGCTCAGCCATACACAAGTCTATATCTTCCACCACAAGGCACCGGCCAAAGTCATGGAGAAGTCATACGTTCCCAGGGGGCATCTGCTGAGTCTTACACAAGTCTACATCTTCCACCACAAAGCGCCAGCCAAAGTCATGTAGAAGTCATACATTCCCAGGGGGCATCTGCTGAGCCTTACACAAGTCTATATCTTCCACCACAAGGCACCAGCCAAAGTCATGGAGGAGTCATACATTCCCAGGGGGCATCTGCTGAGCCTTACACAAGTCTATATCTTCCACCACAAGGCACCAGCCAAAGTCATGGAGGAGTCATACATTCCCAGGGGGCATCTGCTGAGCCTTACACAAGTCACACAAGTGAATACCTTCCACCACAAAGCGCCTGCCAAAGTTACAGAGAAGTCTTATGTGCTCAAGGGGCAACTGCTGACTCTTATACTGGTCACACAAGCAAATCTCTTCCACCACAAGGTACCACCTACAGTTATGGAGGGGTTTTGAGTTTCCATTGGGCATCCACTGAGCCTTCAATCTCTGCTATGCCATCAGGTATGTGTATCAAATGTTCTTTGACAACTCTTTCTAACTCTTTCTCAATGTACAAAAAATTGTTGTAATTTGTTGTCTTTGACATGTATATGCAGGAAGTCAGGAACATTTTCAAAATAGGGAAATAAGACAACAAAAATCAATAATAACCTCTAAAGTAGAACTTCAGAGAAAACCCTTTTTTAGAAAATGTACAACTTTATTTTTTTACTTACGGTGATTACTGTAAATAAAAGTAATGATTGACCAGATTTTTTATGTCTTTTTTTGATTAACATGGAAATGTTAGAATTATTGTCGTTTGTGTTTTCACTGAAGATATTTTCTCTCGCCTTCTGTCTCGGATCTATCTATACAAAACTTTGTGAGTTTATATTTAAAACCGGAAAAGGGGGACTGCAATACACATTTGTTAAAGGAAACGTCAGGCAATCTATGCTACCCCCCGATCTACTTACCCGGGGCTTCCTCCAGCCCCTTGCATCCGACATGTCCCTCATCGCAGCTCTGCTCCCAGCCACTGGCCTGGGGTCCCTGTTGGTGCATAGGGCGAGGTCGTCCTCTACTGCGCAAGCGCTGCTGTCAATCCCACACCTGTGGGCTGGAGTGTTCCGCGCAGTAAAGGACGACCTTGTGAGGTTGGCCTCTGAACTGGCGTGGACCCGGGCCGGCGGCTGGGAGCAGAGTTGTGACTAGGACATGTCGGCTGTGAGGGGCTGGAGGAAGCCCCGGGTAAGTAGATCTGGGGGGAGCATAGATTGCCTGACGCTTCCTTTAAAATTTCTAACTCTTTCTCACTGTACAAAAATTTGTTATAATTTGTTGCCTTTGACATGTCTATGCAGGAAGTCAGGAACATTTTCAAAATAGGGAAATAAGACAACAAAAAAAAAAAAAAACATTGGAAGGGAAGGGGGTGCTGCTTAAATATAAAACACTTAAAACAGTGTAAAAGGTAAGAGGAACTTACCTTAAAGCGGAATGAAATCCAGCATTTCTACTTTGCTCTAATAGATTGTTTACAGCATATTATACACAACCAGCAATTTTTTTTTACTAGAACTGCATTCAAAGGGTTAACACAGGCTTTAGAAGCTTCAATGCCTTCAGAGCTGGCCGCTTCCGAAACTACATAATGTTATCTAGTGTTTAATTGTATCAAGTCAGGAATGTAAACAAAGGCTTCTCTCACACCACAGGGTCTCACAAGGACTGTGAGACAAGCATAAATGCTTTCTGATTAAGTTAGAGGATGAATAAAGCAGTTATAAATAAAATGCAAAGTCAGCTCTCAGAGTAACATTAGTGTACTTTAGGAAAGTAGGGCTCTTTTAGATGCTGTTTTTAACACTCAATTTAGCCTGAGCGCCATCTTCTTTCTTTTTTTCCTAAAGTACCTTATTTGACCTGATGAAGCAACTGTAAGGTTGTGAAATGCGTTGTCTGTGCAATTATAAATAAATTGTTCGATTTTTAATTGACCCATGAGTATTCTTACAAGGTAAGAAATCATCCTTCTTACCGTTTGCTACCATTATAAATTTGGATTTATATAACTCCTAAGGGCGCCTCCAATAGTGTCTGTTGCTGATTTTCACCCTACTTAGTAGGGTACTCGCCACTACAGCTTTAGGGCTGAGTTTTTTCCGGAGCTGCGACTGACAAGGCCGAGTGGAGACGGTACTTCTTCACACGCACAGTCTAGTGGTTGCCGTCAAAAGCAACCCACGTTTGTGAGTATAATACTAAATACTTATTCTTTAAACCAACTAGTCGTACGATAATACACGATAGTGGGCTCCCGACGTCCTTGTGTTTTTTGTCTCTACTTTAGGAATGTATCATTTCTAAATGAATAATAATACTAATGCACAAAAGCAAATACGATAACCATATAGCAAATAAAAAGTAGGAAAACATGTTTTTATTGAATATTATGTCGGGGTTTTATACCGCTTTAAGAGGTGAAACGGTAGGGGTAAAATTGAAAAACTGCTTCGTTTGGGCCATGTGAGGAAACGCGGAAAAGCCGCCGCAAGTACTCAGAGTGAGGCGGCTGTTTCCGCGTCCAACATAGCGGCACAACGCGGAGAAACCGCCGCATGCCGCATGGGCAGAGCGGTGGAGTCCGCGTTGGATGCGGCAGATTGTGCGCATGACAATGTTACTGACAGTGTGGTTGGACACGGGGAGGCCGCCGCTTGCTTGGAGAGCAGCGCGGCGGGTCCCGCGCCCGAGTCAGCGGATACATTGCAAAACATGTCTGGTGTGGCTGGGACTGATAGTCCACACAGGTTCAGAAGGACGAGAGGCAGAGTTTATATGACAGTCAGAAGAAGGTCAGCTGACCAAGCTGGTCAGCTGACAATTCCACCACTTCTCATTGGTCCAGCACTTAGGGGAGGTGCTGGTGAGCGCTCTAGTATATATACTGGGTGCTGGTCATTCAGCTGGTGTCTGGCGTTGTGATCACTACATGGTAGCACTCAGACCTTGTCAGTTCTGTGTTATTATCAGTGTTGTTATTTAGACCAGTTCCCAAGGTGTTGATGGCCAAGGATCTCACACCTTAGTCTAGTGATTCTGTTATTATCTGTATTTGTATCTAGACCAGTTTCCTAGGTGTTGACGGCCAAGGATCTCACACCTTAGTCTAGGAATTGTGATTATCTGTTATGACCTTCTGCTTACCTGACCATTCTTCTGAACTCTGATTCTGTACTTTGCTCCTCTGATACTCTGTTGCCAAACTCTGCTCGTTCCTGGACTCTGCATCTGCCTCCTGATTCTGTACCTAGTTATTCTGATACTCTGTTGCCAAACTCTGCTCGTCCATTGGACTCCACATCTGTCTCCCGATTCTGTACCTGATCTGTCTGTGTGTTAACGACCTGGCTTGCTCGACCTCGAAACCTGTCTGCTCTGTCAGAGACAGTTCCCAAATCTGTTAGTGACACTCCCTCATTGGTGTCACTCACGTTCCGTCCTTCCTACGCTCAGCCTGACTCCTCCCCCGGGAGAGTCCAGGCTAACGGAAGGAAAGTGCGTTTGTGCAGTACTCCTTACTGCTGTGCATCTGCGTCTCAGGTGCAGTCCTCAAAGTATTACTGTTGCACCAAACACTCTCTCTACTCAGGTGTCCAGAGGTTAGAGATATATCTGATTATCGGTGATACTGCAGATCATCAATAATCAGGTACATATCTGTATTCTCGGTGATACTGCAGATCATCAATAATCGGGTATATATCTGCATTCTCGGTGATACTGCAGATCACCGGTAATCAGACCCTCTCTGTGTTACACCGATCGTTACAGGCCATTTGCGGTTTTCATCCTTTCATTGACCCCAATTATGCGCCTTTCTGTAGCGCCACCAAACCTATTGGGATGGTCAGAGCCACCACACCCAAGCCTTTAAAGTGGTTGCAGTTACCCAACCTGAATTTGTGAGTACCATTTTGTATTGTTTTTCGTCAGATTGACGGGTCGTACCGATAATTTCCAACATTTCCGATCTACTCCTGATCAATAACTGTGGAGTCGGTAAAAAAAAATCATCGGACTCAGACTCCTCCGTTTATGAAACCACCGACTCCAACTCCAGGTACCCACAATTGCTCTGACTACCGACTCAGACTCCTTAGTCTAATTTTTACAAAGTCTATGGATTTGGTTCAAAAATCATCCGACTCCTCAGTTTATTGAAACCACCAACTCCAGGTACCCACAATTGCTCCGACTCCATAGCCCTGTCAATTATGGTCGATTTTCAGATCACTACTGCACAAAATCTATCCCATTGTTGATCAGAATCTGATCGGTCATGTCGGAAATAATCGTTTGGACCTGTGGATCTGATGGCACATTGAATATTGTGTACCTAGCAATAACATAGCACACTATAAGGAGCTCCTGGTTTCTCCTGCACTTTTCTCTCTGTCTCTGGAAGATCTGCTGGTTTTCCAGGCCTCCAGCAATAAAAACAGGTTGGGCATGTGGCTCGATAGTGAGTAACCCAGGCTTTCTCAACCTTTGTACCCTGGAAGGATCCTTCAATTAATTGTCGGATCTCACCAAACCCCTGCATTTTTTTTTTAATTTACAGGGTTTACTTAGGTCTATGTTTTTGGTCAAAATTCTGACATGACAAGACAAATAACATTTATATCACGCTTTTCTCCTGGCGGACTCAAAGCGCCAGAGCTGCAGCCACTAGGGCACGCTCTATAGGCAGTAGCAGTGTTAGGAAGACTTGCCTAAGGTCTCCTACTGAATAGGTGCTGGCTTACTGAACAGGCAGAGCCGAGATTGGAACCCTGGTCTCCTGTGTCAGAGGCAGAGCCCTTAACCATTACACCATCCAGCCATCAGTTGTATTCCTTCACCCCTGCCATGTCTTGACAAAATGCATGCTATGATGGCATTTACCATTGTACAGCATGCATTGCAAGCCTTATGCTTGCAGTAGGGTGAGTAGCTGTAGAGCAGAGTACCTGATACTAGAGCAGGTATGTGTGCTCAGCTGCCCTACTCTGCATTGGGGGGAGGGGTCCACCAGGCTGTTATTACACTGAGGAATGGTTTGCTGTGCCTTTGTGTTTTACACTGATGACATTACTTAGAGGCTACAGGGTAGGATCATTACTTTGGGTCAGACATAGGTAGGATCATTTTGGGAAATGTAAGATGTTTGGAGAGAGGTTTGTTTTACCAAATATTTGAAGCAAAACCTTTTCAGCTTCTTGTGTCCCAGTAATGTGCAGAGCCTCACTCCACATGAAAAAAGGTGCCTGGAAAATAGAGTGCAGGGGATTGCCGCTACTAGAATCTTGCTAATGTTAGTGATATTCTACTGCTGGATTCTGATAGTAAAATATCACTAATGTTTACCGATACTTTACTATGGCTAATCTAACCATACACTCACACAGGCCCCTCCCTCTACCAATAACTAACCCTAACACCCCCCCTTCCCAGTGGTGCCTAAACCTAAGATCCCCCTGGTTTTGCCTAACCCTAAGACCCCCCCCCCCCCCCCAGTGGTGCCTGGCCCTAAGACCCTCCCCTGGATGTGCCTAACCCTAAGACCCCCTCCAGTGGTGCCTAACCTAAGACCCCTCTGCATTTGCCTAACCGTAAGACCCCCTCCAGTGGTGCCTAGACCTAAGACCCTCCCCTGGATGTGCCTAACCCTAAGACCCCCCCAGTGGTGCCTAAGACCCCTCTGCATTTGCCTAACCCTAAGACGCCCCCCCCCAGTGGTGCCTAACCCTAAGACCCCTCTGCATTTGCCTAACCCTAAGACCCCCTCCCCCGGTGGTGCCTAACCCTAAGACCCTCCTTGATTTACCTAACACCCCCCTCCCCCCGTGGTGCCTAATACTAAGACATCCCCTAGTGGTCCCTACCCCCCCCCCCCTTCCTATTGACCCCTAAACCTTTACTTCCCCCTGCGAGGCAGCGATATGTTGCAAAAGTAGGTACATTTTGGAAGGAAAGAAAGCCTTTTTTCCCGGCAATCATTTTAAATATTGTCGCCTGATAGAATCCCGGGTGCCGGGGCTTGCAGAAGGGCAAATAGCAGCATGCATTTCCGCAAAATGATTGCCAATAATCGGGCAACAAAATTTACCTACTTTTGATGACTAAGACATGTAGCATTGCAGGGTAGATAACATCACTGTCTTTGCAGAAGTAGTAGCAGAAAGTTTCTAAGGCATCTTAATGACATGTATTTATGCTGAAAAAAAAACTGTTTTCCCTTTTGATGTTGCATGTATATAGCTGTCAGTACCACCAGCCTACAAACTAACAGGATATAAGCCCGACGAAGGCTGCAAGGCCGAAAGCTTGCTTATTTTTATTCATTTTTAGTTAGCCAATAAATGGTATTATCCTGGTTTAAAACTTCTTGTCTTTGCAGAAAGTATTGAAGCTTTGAAGTATTTGAGAAGTTTCTGTTAGTGTCAGAGTGAATACAAATGGCACAAGTTTTATAAAAGATATTGGGCTCAATTCACAAAAGGGTGCTAAGCAGTTAGCACGCCTAAAGCTTTTATTGATCGCACGCAAACTTTAGCGTTGCCCGTATCGCGCGAAACGTTGCACTGGGTGCGCCAAAAACGTCGCACCGAGTGCGCCCGAAACGTCGCATAGTGTGAAGTTTCAGGCGCACCCGGTGCAATGTTTTTGGCACACCCGATGCAACGTTTCTCTTTAGCTATGGGCAGCACTAAACTTAGCGCGCAAAACTTAGCGTGCCCTAAAGGGCTTTAGGCGTGCTAAGGGGCTTTTAGGCGTGCTAAGTTAGCACCCTTTTGTGAACCAAGCCCATTGTAATAAACCTGCTTGTTTGTTTCATCCTTTCAGGTGAACAGGACATTCGTCGTTCAGGTGGTGACACTCCCAGTCAAATGCTGAAGAATATCTTCTATTCCCAATCAGTTGCGGGCGCTGTAGAGCAGGCTAGTGCAGGTGGCACAGAGCATCCTATCATTCAGCCCGGGGTGGTGCCGCAGACTCCTCCCACTGCCAAACTTACCAATGGGTGGTTCTTCAATCAAGAGCTCAAGGCAAGGTTTGCTCTGCTGAAGCAAAGTATTCCAGCGACCGCAGGTCTGAAGCGGGCCTCTCGCACCCTCATTCTGAGGAACGCCATCGCCTACATCCGAATGCTCCAGGAAACATGCAGGCAGCTGCAGGAGGAGAACAATCGGCAGGAGGAGATGAACCAGATCTCATAGGACAGTATGTGGGACTTCCTGAGCGATTTGCCGCCACACTAAAGGGCGCCATTCCAGCACCCAACTTCAAGCACCGTTCTTAGATGCATCTGGTGCAATTTTATTTTAAATGAATTATGCATAAAGAATATTAGTTCCTAAAGGAGTATGCCAATCTCATAGACTGACAGACGCCAGCTCACACCCAGCCAGTCTGAACCCCTCCCCCTTTATTCCTAAAGAGTGAGAGTGCTGTAATCTGAAGCCACACCCCTCTGCTGATGGGTAGCCTATCATAGCTTGACACTGACTAGAAGAGAGAGTGGGCAGGCAGTAGGAGATTGCTGAGCAAATGAGAATTTTTCCATTGCCACAGCAGCTGTTTCCCTACTAAAAAACCTGCATTTTACAAAATGTATTACTGTATATGCATAATTCATATAACAAAATCTGCTAAATGTATCTACCTGCATATAAACGGTGCCTGAAGTTGGGCTTTGAATTAATAATGAACTAAAAGTTGTGTAAGTATTGCGATATATGCAAATAAAATAGGATAATACCAGTTCACGGGTCCGCCACCCTGAAACCACACCTCTCTCTGATAGATTGACAGCCAGAATAGTCTGGCCAGTAGGGAGGCGGGGCTTCACCATGACTCTCCTGCATGTCCATGTGACTGGAAGGGGTGTGGTTTAGACTGATTGGAGATGATCAGGCAGCTGTAAGTCACTGAGGAGGAGATGAGTGTATTTGAATTGGTTCAGCAGATATAGTATTAAAGTTTATTTCGTCAAAACTGTGTTTCTTCTAAAACTCCTTTAATGCATAATTGGTTTTAAATAATATTCTGTTTAAGAGAACCCGAGGTGTGTTTAAAGAATGTTATCTGCATACAGAGGCTGGATCTGCCTATACAGCCCAGCCTCGGTTGCTATCCCAAACCCCACTAAGGTCCCCCTGCACTCTGCAATCCCTCATAAATCACAGCCGTGCTGTGAGGCTGTGTTTACATCTGTAGTGTCAGTCTCAACTGCTCCCCCGCCTCCTGCATAGCTCCGGTCCCTGCCCCCGTCCCTTCCCTCCAATCAGCAGGGAGGGAAGGGATGCAGGCGGGGACTGGAGTTCTGCAGGAGGCGGGGAGAGCAGCAGACTGACACTATAGAGATAAACACAGCCAGCTCTGACAAGCTGTTTGTCAGCAGCGTGGCTGCGATTTATGAGGCATTGCAGAGTGCAGGGGGACCTTAGGGGGGTTTGGGATAGCAACAGAGGCTGGGCTGTATAGGCAGATCCAGCCTCTGTATGCAGATAATATTCTTCAAACCCACCTCGGGTTCTCTTTCAGTGCATTTAAATGGTACCTGAACTAAGCAAACATATAGGAGTTGCCTATATCTGTGGCTTCTTTGGTGCCCCATAAGCTCTGCGACCTCTCAGTTTCATCAGCCTCCCCTCCACTTTGCATGTATTGCCCCCCCATTCAGAGCTCCAACTAAACCCAGTTGGAGTGGGTTGTATGCTTTTTCTCTATCCGTGTGCCATCTACTTGCCTGAATGGCCGTGCACAGTTCTGGGCATACATATATGGGAAACCCAGGATGTTCCCGGCTGAGGATCCCACCACAGCCGTGGGGGAAGTACTTTAACCACCCTGGCGTTCTGATTAAATCGCCAGGGTGGCTGCGGGAGGGTTTTTTTTAAATAAAAAAAAAAACTATTTCATGCAGCCAACTGAAAGTTGGCTGCATGAAAGCCCACTAGAGGGCGCTCCGGAGGCGTTCTTCCGATCGCCTCCGGCGGCCAGAAGTAACACGGAAGGCCGCAATGAGCAGCCTTCCGTGTTTCGCTTACCTCGTCGCCATGGTGACGAGCGGAGTGACGTCATGGACGTCAGCCGACGTCCTGAAGTCAGCCGCCTCCGATCCAGCCCTTAGCGCTGGCCGGAACTGTTTGTTCCGGCTACGCTGGGCTCGGGCGGCTGGGGGGACCCTCTTTCGCCGCTGCACGCGGCGGCGATCAGGCAGCACACGCGGCTGGCAAAGTGCCGGCTGCGTGTGCTGCTTTTTATTTGGTGAAAATCGGCCCAGCAGGGCCTGAGCGGCAGCCTTTGGCGGTGTTGGACGAGCTGAGCTCGTCCAGACCGCTCAGCTGGTTAAGAAAACTGAGTCTCGATTAGTGGTGGTCGTGTCTAGGAGAAGTCATAGAGAAGCATGTGATTTGTTTGTTCAGCTGATAGATTTACAAAGCTCTGATTTGCTGGGATCACATGCTGCTTTAGCACATAATCTTGACTAGCAAATCAGAGACTTACATATCTATCACCTGACCAAACTGATGATCACATGCTTCTCCGGGATTTCTCTTAGACACGACCATCACTAGCCTGAATTGCACTTGATAAATAAATAACTGAAGGACATATTGAAAAAAAAGCACAAAGTTGTCCAGGTATCTTTTCCATTTAGGATTAGAAGGTAAAAACAAAGACAAGGTTTTCTGCATAAAATGTTACCTATCAATGTTTTAGTTTACCAGTTGGTAATCTGTTGTTGGCTGAAGAGAGCCGTTATGCTGTTACTGCCTGTTATGGAAAACAATATGTACCCTGTCTGGTCCCCACTGGGAAGGCAGTTATAGGGACTTGGCAATGATGGTGCCATACCCTCTTCCATGTCTGTCCTCTGGCCTCTGCACTGTTGCAGGGATCAGGGGATGACATCACAGGGGAACAGAGTGTCTGCATGTCTTCATCTGCTAAGGTTTCCACTATCCGGCGTGTGTCTTTCAGGATCGCTTGCCATGGCTATGCGATTCAGGTGCGTGCTGCAAATCTGCACCATGCCGTCCAAAATTACACCACAGTGCCATTCAGGCGGCAAACAATTGAAAGTATAGGCAGCGTTTCACCGTCTGACTCACCTGTGGGGAAATGCTGCCGATTCAGGCCTTATTTGGCCCTAACAAAAAGAGGCCCTTAGGGCTCGTCACGCTGAGAGATTTTCTGAGCACTTTGTGATATAATGTTATCCTGCATGTGTGTTCTCACTTCAAATATGTGATTTTGTAAAAATCCCGCATAGCATTGCATTAGTAAGTGCTTTTCATATCACTAGCGCTTCAAAAGCTCTTGCAGCATGAACCAGCCCTTCGTGTGAGGGACAACTTCATTTGTGTCTGCTGTAAAAACTTCTTGAGCCTTTGCATGTTTATAGGACAACTGAAGAAAGAGGGATGTGGGAGCTGCCATATTTATTTCCTTTTAAACAATACTAGTTGCCTGGAAGCCCTTCTGATCTTTCTGGCATCAGTAGTGTCTGAATCACACCTGAAAACAAGCATGCAGCAAAGCCAGTCACACTTAAGTCAGACATCTGATCTGCATGCTTGTTCAGGGTCGGTGGCTAAATGTATGATAGGCAAGACAGTCAGGCAATACTAGTTGCCTGGCAGCCCTTCTTAGCTTTCTGGCATCAGTAGTGTCTGAATCAAACCTGAAAACAAGCATGCAGCAAAGCCAGTCAAACTTAAGTCAGACATCTGATCTGCATGCTTGTTCAGGGTCGGTGGCTAAATGTATGAGAGGCAAGACAGTCAGGCAATACTAGTTTCCTGGCAGCCCTTCTGATCCTTCTGGCATCAGTAGTGTCTGAATCACACCTGAAAACAAGCATGCAGCAAAGCCAGTCAAACTTAAGTCAGACATCTGATCTGCATGCTTGTTCAGGGTCGGTGGCTAAATGTATGAGAGACAAGACAGTCAGGCAATACTAGTTGCCTGGCAGCCCTTCTGATCTTTCTGGCATCAGTAGTGTCTGAATCACACCTGAAAACAAGCATGCAGCAAAGCCAGTCAAACTTAAGTCAGACATCTGATCTGCATGCTTGTTCAGGGTCGGTGGCTAAATGTATGAGAGACAAGACAGTCAGGCAATACTAGTTGCCTGGCAGCCCTTCTGATCTTTCTGGCATCAGTAGTGTCTGAATCACACCTGAAAACAAGCATGCAGCAAAGCCAGTCAAACTTAAGTCAGACATCTGATCTGCATGCTTGTTCAGGGTCGGTGGCTAAATGTATGAGAGACAAGACAGTCAGGCAATACGCATGGTGTAAAAGGAAATAAATATGGCAGTCTCTGTATCCCTCTCTCTTCAGTGGTCCTTTAAAGTGGGATGAAATTGCATATTGAAAAATCCAGAATATTAGTGTAACATAGTTCTCCCTAACAACTATTTTGATAAATAAATACATTCATACAATTACCTGTGCCATTGCCTGTACATTGCCTTTATCAAGGAAGTGGTCAAGTGACAGGAAGCTCTCTCATCATAGCTCTTGCCTCCTCCTTCATAGAGAAACATCATTGACAAATGGACATGAACCATGTGGCTTCCCACTGGCCCAACAGCACTGATGTCACAGTACCTGACAGCGTTATCGGGGCAGTGGCAAGCCACAAACTTTAGGTCCGTTTCTGAATGGGTGCATCAGCCGTTGCTATGTGAGCGTGTCTACGATGGAGGAGGCGTGAGCTATGACAAGAAGAGAGTTTCCTGTCACTTGCCAACTAGCTTGATACAAGGACACAGGTAATAGTATACATTTATCTATCTGGCCCCTTAAGGACCAGAGCTTTTTTTTTACGTGCAGCCGTTGAGTGATCACTGTGATTGGCTCTTTACCGATAGGAGGAAGCCTCAGCGAGCAGTGACCAGATTGGGACTGTAGAAAACCGTGGAACCTATCTGCATCAAAACTAGAGAGCAACAGATGTGGCATAGATTTTAACTTCTGTGGTCCCGAGCTGGTTAAACAATGCTCATTGCCTGGATGTCCTGCTCAACCATTGCCTGTAATACTTTACGTCATAGACCCTGAACAAGCATGCAAATCAGATGTTTGACACAAAGGGACTCAGAGCTGGATAATATAAAATGTTTTATACATACCTGGGGCTTCCTCCAGCCCCATACGCAGGGATCACTCCCACGCCGCAGTCCTCAGTCTTCTCTGTCGCCGCTACCGGGTCCCCGCACTTCAGCCAGTCGGAGCCAGTCTGACGTAAGTGAAGTGTCCTGTGTGCGTATCTGTGCAGCAGCTGCCGGAGAGATGTGTGGAGGGCGCACTTCAGCCAGTCGGAGCCAGTCTGACGTAAGTGAAGTGTCCTGTGTGCGTATCTGTGCAGCAGCCGCCAGAGAGATGTGTAGGGGGCGCACTTCAGCCAGTCGGAGCCAGTCTGACGTAAGTGAAGTGTGCTGTGTGCGTATCTGTGCAGCAGCCGCCGGAGAGATGTGTGGAGGGCGCACTTCAGCCAGTCAGAGCCAGTCTGACGTAAGTGAAGTGTGCTGTGTGCGTATCTGTGCAGCAGCCGCCGGAGAGATGTGTGGAGGGCGCACTTCAGCCAGTCGGAGCCAGTCTGACGTAAGTGAAGTGTCCTGTGTGCGTATCTGTGCAGCAGCCGCCGGAGAGATGTGTAGAGGGCGCACTTCAGCCAGTCAGAGCCAGTCTGACGTAAGTGAAGTGTGCTGTGTGCGTATCTGTGCAGCAGCCGCCGGAGAGATGTGTGGAGGGCGCACCTCAGCCAGTCGGAGCCAGTCTGACGTAAGTGAAGTGTGCTGTGTGCGTATCTGTGCAGCAGCCGCTGGAGAGATGTGTGGAGGGCGCACTTCAGCCAGTCGGAGCCAGTCTGACGTAAGTGAAGTGTGCTTTGTGCGTATCTGTGCAGCAGCCGCCGGAGAGATGTGTGGAGGGCGCACTTCAGCCAGTCGGAGCCAGTCTGACGTAAGTGAAGTGTGCTGTGTGCGTATCTGTGCAGCAGCCGCCGGAGAGATGTGTGGAGGGCGCACTTCAGCCAGTCGGAGCCAGTCTGACGTAAGTGAAGTGTGCTGTGTGCGTATCTGTGCAGCAGCCGCTGGAGAGATGTGTGGAGGGCGCACCTCAGCCAGTCGGAGCCAGTCTCACGTAAGTGAAGTGCGTATCTGTGTGCGTATCTGTGCAGCAGCCGCCGGAGAGATGTGTGGAGGGCGCACTTCAGCCAGTCGGAGCCAGTCTGACGTAAGTGAAGTGTCCTGTGTGCGTATCTGTGCAGCAGCCGCTGGAGAGATGTGTAAAGGGCGCACTTCAGCCAGTCGGAGCCAGTCTGACGTAAGTGAAGTGTGCTGTGTGCGTATCTGTGCAGCAGCCGCCGGAGAGATGTGTAAAGGGCGCACTTCAGCCAGTCGGAGCCAGTCTGACGTAAGTGAAGTGTGCTGTGTGCGTATCTGTGCAGCAGCCGCTGGAGAGATGTGTGGAGGGCGCACCTCAGCCAGTCGGAGCCAGTCTCACGTAAGTGAAGTGCGTATCTGTGTGCGTATCTGTGCAGCAGCCGCCGGAGAGATGTGTGGAGGGCGCACTTCAGCCAGTCGGAGCCAGTCTGACGTAAGTGAAGTGTGCTGTGTGCGTATCTGTGCAGCAGCCGCTGGAGAGATGTGTGGAGGGCGCACTTCAGCCAGTCGGAGCCAGTCTGACGTAAGTGAAGTGTGCTGTGTGCGTATCTGTGCAGCAGCCGCCGGAGAGATGTGTGGAGGGCGTACTTCAGCCAGTCGGAGCCAGTCTGACGTAAGTGAAGTGTGCTGTGTGCGTATCTGTGCAGCAGCCGCCGGAGAGATGTGTGGAGGGCGCACTTCAGCCAGTCGGAGCCAGTCTGACGTAAGTGAAGTGTGCTGTGTGCGTATCTGTGCAGCAGCCGCCGGAGAGATGTGTAGAGGGCGCACTTCAGCCAGTCAGAGCCAGTCTGACGTAAGTGAAGTGCGCTGTGTGCGTATCTGTGCAGCAGCCGCTGGAGAGATGTGTAGGGGGCGCACTTCAGCCAGTCGGAGCCAGTCTGACGTAAGTGAAGTGTGCTGTGTGCGTATCTGTGCAGCAGCCGCCGGAGAGATGTGTGGAGGGCGCACTTCAGCCAGTCGGAGCCAGTCTGACGTAAGTGAAGTGTGCTGTGTGCGTATCTGTGCAGCAGCCGCCGGAGAGATGTGTGGAGGGCACACTTCAGCCAGTCGGAGCCAGTCTGACGTAAGTGAAGTGTGCTGTGTGCGTATCTGTGCAGCAGCCGCCGGAGAGATGTGTGGAGGGCGCACTTCAGCCAGTCGGAGCCAGTCTGACGTAAGTGAAGTGTGCTGTGTGCGTATCTGTGCAGCAGCCGCCGGAGAGATGTGTGGAGGGCGCACTTCAGCCAGTCGGAGCCAGTCTGACGTAAGTGAAGTGTGCTGTGTGCGTATCTGTGCAGCAGCCGCCGGAGAGATGTGTGGAGGGCGCACCTCAGCCAGTCGGAGCCAGTCTGACGTAAGTGAAGTGTGCTGTGTGCGTATCTGTGCAGCAGCCGCTGGAGAGATGTGTGGAGGGCGCACTTCAGCCAGTCGGAGCCAGTCTGACGTAAATGAAGTGTGCTGTGTGCGTATCTGTGCAGCAGCCGCCGGAGAGATGTGTGGAGGGGGCACTTCAGCCAGTCGGAGCCAGTCTGACGTAAGTTAAGTGTGCTGTGTGCGTATCTGTGCAGCAGCCGCCGGAGAGATGTGTAGGGGGCGCACTTCAGCCAGTCGGAGCCAGTCTGACGTAAGTGAAGTGTGCTGTGTGCGTATCTGTGCAGCAGCCGCCGAAGAGATGTGTGGAGGGCGCACTTCAGCCAGTCGGAGCCAGTCTGACGTAAGTGAAGTGTGCTGTGTGCGTATCTCTGCAGCAGCCGCTGGAGAGATGTGTGGAGGGCGCACTTCAGCCAGTCGGAGCCAGTCTGACGTAAGTGAAGTGTGTTGTGTGCGTATCTGTGCAGCAGCCGCCGGAGAGATGTGTAGAGGGCACACTTCAGCCAGTCGGAGCCAGTCTGACGTAAGTGAAGTGTCCTGTGTGCGTATCTGTGCAGCAGCCGCCAGAGAGATGTGTAGGGGGCGCACTTCAGCCAGTCGGAGCCAGTCTGACGTAAGTGAAGTGTGCTGTGTGCGTATCTGTGCAGCAGCCGCCGGAGAGATGTGTGGAGGGCGCACTTCAGCCAGTCGGAGCCAGTCTGACGTAAGTGAAGTGCGCTGTGTGCGTATCTGTGCAGCAGCCGCCGGAGAGATGTGTGGAGGGCGCACTTCAGCCAGTCGGAGCCAGTCTGACGTAAGTGAAGTGCGCTGTGTGCGTATCTGTGCAGCAGCCGCCGGAGAGATGTGTGGAGGGCGCACTTCAGCCAGTCGGAGCCAGTCTGACGTAAGTGAAGTGTGCTGTGTGCGTATCTGTGCAGCAGCCGCCGGAGAGATGTGTGGAGGGCGCACTTCAGCCAGTCGGAGCCAGTCTGACGTAAGTGAAGTGTGCTGTGTGCGTATCTGTGCAGCAGCCGCCGGAGAGATGTGTGGAGGGTGCACTTCAGCCAGTCGGAGCCAGTCTGACGTAAGTGAAGTGTGCTGTGTGCGTATCTCTGCAGCAGCCGCCGGAGAGATGTGTGGAGGGCGCACTTCAGCCAGTCGGAGCCAGTCTGACGTAAGTGAAGTGTGCTGTGTGCCTATCTGTGCAGCAGCCGCCGGAGAGATGTGTGGAGGGCGCACTTCAGCCAGTCGGAGCCAGTTTGACGTAAGTGAAGTGTGCTTTGTGCGTATCTGTGCAGCAGCCGCCGGAGAGATGTGTGGAGGGCGCACTTCAGCCAGTCGGAGCCAGTCTGACGTAAGTGAAGTGTGCTGTGTGCGTATCTGTGCAGCAGCCGCTGGAGAGATGTGTGGAGGGCGCACTTCAGCCAGTCGGAGCCAGTCTGACGTAAGTGAAGTGTGCTGTGTGCGTATCTGTGCAGCAGCCGCTGGAGAGATGTGTGGAGGGCGCACTTCAGCCAGTCGGAGCCAGTCTGACGTAAGTGAAGTGTGCTGTGTGCGTATCTGTGCAGCAGCCGCCGGAGAGGTGTGGAGGGCGCACTTCAGCCAGTCGGAGCCAGTCTGAAGTAAGTGAAGTGTGCTGTGTGCGTATCTGTGCAGCTGCCGCCGGAGAGATGTGTAGGGGGCGCACTTCAGCCAGTCGGAGCCAGTCTGACGAAAGTGAAGTGTGCTGTGTGCGTATCTGTGCAGCAGCCGCCGGAGAGATGTGTAGAGGGCGCACTTCAGCCAGTCGGAGCCAGTCTGACGTAAGTGAAGTGTGCTGTGTGCGTATCTGTGCAGCAGCCCCTGGAGAGATGTGTGGAGGGCGCACTTCAGCCAGTCGGAGCCAGTCTGACGTAAGTGAAGTGTGCTGTGTGCGTATCTGTGCAGCAGCCGCCAGAGAGATGTGTGGAGGGCACACTTCAGCCAGTCGGAGCCAGTCTGACGTAAGTGAAGTGTGCTGTGTGCGTATCTGTGCAGCAGCTGCCGGAGAGATGTGTGGAGGGCGCACTTCAGCCAGTCGGAGCCAGTCTGACGTAAGTGAAGTGTGCTGTGTGCGTATCTCTGCAGCAGCCGCCGGAGAGATGTGTGGAGGGCGCACTTCAGCCAGTCGGAGCCAGTCTGACGTAAGTGAAGTGTGCTGTGTGCGTATCTGTGCAGCAGCAGCTGGAGAGATGTGTGGAGGGGGCACTTCAGCCAGTCGGAGCCAGTCTGACGTAAGTGAAGTGTGCTGTGTGCGTATCTGTGCAGCAGCCGCCGGAGAGATGTGTGGAGGGCGCACTTCAGCCAGTCGGAGCCAGTCTGACGTAAGTGAAGTGTGCTGTGTGCGTATCTGTGCAGCAGCCACCGGAGAGATGTGTGGAGGGCGCACTTCAGCCAGTCGGAGCCAGTCTGACGTAAGTGAAGTGTGCTGTGTGCGTATCTGTGCAGCAGCCGCCGGAGAGATGTGTGGAGGGCGCACTTCAGCCAGTCGGAGCCAGTTTGACGTAAGTGAAGTGTGCTTTGTGCGTATCTGTGCAGCAGCCGCCGGAGAGATGTGTGGAGGGCGCACTTCAGCCAGTCGGAGCCAGTCTGACGTAAGTGAAGTGTGCTGTGTGCGTATCTGTGCAGCAGCCGCTGGAGAGATGTGTGGAGGGCGCACTTCAGCCAGTCGGAGCCAGTCTGACGTAAGTGAAGTGTGCTGTGTGCGTATCTGTGCAGCAGCCGCCGGAGAGATGTGTGGAGGGCGCACTTCAGCTAGTCGGAGCCAGTCTGAAGTAAGTGAAGTGTGCTGTGTGCGTATCTGTGCAGCAGCCGCCGGAGAGATGTGTAGGGGGCGCACTTCAGCCAGTCGGAGCCAGTCTGACGTAAGTGAAGTGTGCTGTGTGCGTATCTGTGCAGCAGCCGCCGGAGAGATGTGTAGAGGGCGCACTTCAGCCAGTCGGAGCCAGTCTGACGTAAGTGAAGTGTGCTGTGTGCGTATCTGTGCAGCAGCCCCTGGAGAGATGTGTGGAGGGCGCACTTCAGCCAGTCGGAGCCAGTCTGACGTAAGTGAAGTGTGCTGTGTGCGTATCTGTGCAGCAGCCGCCGGAGAGATGTGTGGAGGGCACACTTCAGCCAGTCGGAGCCAGTCTGACGTAAGTGAAGTGTGCTGTGTGCGTATCTGTGCAGCAGCTGCCGGAGAGATGTGTGGAGGGCGCACTTCAGCCAGTCGGAGCCAGTCTGACGTAAGTGAAGTGTGCTGTGTGCGTATCTCTGCAGCAGCCGCCGGAGAGATGTGTGGAGGGCGCACTTCAGCCAGTCGGAGCCAGTCTGACGTAAGTGAAGTGTGCTGTGTGCGTATCTGTGCAGCAGCAGCTGGAGAGATGTGTGGAGGGGGCACTTCAGCCAGTCGGAGCCAGTCTGACGTAAGTGAAGTGTGCTGTGTGCGTATCTGTGCAGCAGCCGCCGGAGAGATGTGTGGAGGGCGCACTTCAGCCAGTCGGAGCCAGTCTGACGTAAGTGAAGTGTGCTGTGTGCGTATCTGTGCAGCAGCCGCCGGAGAGATGTGTGGAGGGCGCACTTCAGCCAGTCGGAGCCAGTCTGACGTAAGTGAAGTGTGCTGTGTGCGTATCTGTGCAGCAGCCGCTGAAGAGATGTGTGGGGGGCGCACTTCAGCCAGTCGGAGCCAGTCTGACGTAAGTGAAGTGTGCTGTGTGCGTATCTCTGCAGCAGCCGCCGGAGAGATGTGTGGAGGGCGCACTTCAGCCAGTCGGAGCCAGTCTGACGTAAGTGAAGTGTGCTGTGTGCGTATCTCTGCAGCAGCCGCCGGAGAGATGTGTGGAGGGCGCACCTCAGCCAGTCGGAGCCAGTCTGACGTAAGTGAAGTGTGCTGTGTGCGTATCTGTGCAGCAGCCGCCGGAGAGATGTGTAGAGGGCGCACTTCAGCCAGTCGGAGCCAGTCTGACGTAAGTGAAGTGTGCTGTGTGCGTATCTGTGCAGCAGCCGCCGGAGAGATGTGTGGAGTGCGCACTTCAGCCAGTCGGAGCCAGTCTGACGTAAGTGAAGTGTGCTGTGTGCGTATCTCTGCAGCAGCCGCCGGAGAGATGTGTGGAGGGCGCACTTCAGCCAGTCGGAGCCAGTCTGACGTAAGTGAAGTGTGCTGTGTGCGTATCTGTGCAGCAGCCGCCGGAGAGATGTGTGGAGGGCGCACTTCAGCCAGTCGGAGCCAGTCTGACGTAAGTGAAGTGTGCTGTGTGCGTATCTGTGCAGGAGCCGCCAGAGAGATGTGTGGAGGGCGCACTTCAGCCAGTCGGAGCCAGTCTGACGTAAGTGAAGTGTGCTGTGTGCGTATCTGTGCAGCAGCCGCTGGAGAGATGTGTGGAGGGCGCACTTCAGCCAGTCGGAGCCAGTCTGACGTAAGTGAAGTGTGCTGTGTGCGTATCTGTGCAGCAGCCGCCGGAGAGATGTGTGGAGGGCGCACTTCAGCCAGTCGGAGCCAGTCTGACGTAAGTGAAGTGCGCTGTGTGCGTATCTGTGCAGCAGCCGCCGGAGAGATGTGTGGAGGGCGCACTTCAGCCAGTCGGAGCCAGTCTGACGTAAGTGAAGTGTGCTGTGTGCGTATCTGTGCAGCAGCCGCCGGAGAGATGTGTGGAGGGCGCACTTCAGCCAGTCAGAGCCAGTCTGACGTAAGTGAAGTGTGCTGTGTGCGTATCTGTGCAGCAGCCGCCGGAGAGATGTGTGGAGGGCGCACTTCAGCCAGTCGGAGCCAGTCTGACGTAAGTGAAGTGTGCTGTGTGCGTATCTGTGCAGCAGCCGCCGGAGAGATGTGTGGAGGGCGCACTTCAGCCAGTCGGAGCCAGTCTGATGTAAGTGAAGTGTGCTGTGTGAGTATCTGTGCAGCAGCCGCCGGAGAGATGTGTGGAGGGCGCACTTCAGCCAGTCGGAGCCAGTCTGACGTAAGTGAAGTGTGCTGTGTGTGTATCTGTGCAGTAACCGCCGGAGGGATGTGTGGAGTGCGCACTTCAGCCAGTCGGAGCCAGTCTGACGTAAGTGAAGTGTGCTGTGTGCGAATCTGTGCAGCAGCCGCCGGAGAGATGTGTGGAGGGCGCACTTCAGCCAGTCGGAGCCAGTCTGACGTAAGTGAAGTGCGCTGTGTGCGTATCTGTGCAGCAGCCGCTGGAGAGATGTGGAGAGGGCGCACTTCAGCCAGTCGGAGCCAGTCTGACGTAAGTGAAGTGTGCTGTGTGCGTATCTGTGCAGCAGCAATTTTCCTGCATAGACTGGCCTGACTAGCTGAGGTCCCAATATCGGAGCTGCAGGAAGACTGAGGATGGCGGGGTGGGAGTGATCTGTGCGCATGTGGCTGGAGGAAGCCCCAGGTATGTATAAAACATTGTGTATTATCCAGCTCTGGTAGCATTTGCCACATGCTTGGCTCAGGTGTGATTCAGACAATACTGATGTATGAAAGATCAGCAAGACACCAGGCAGCTGGTATTGTTTAAAAGGAAATATACATGGCAGCCTTCAAATCCCTGTCAGTTTAGCTAAGGCTCAAGCACTTCTTACAGCAGACCCCGGGGAGCTCTCAGGAATACGGACTACAGGTTGTAGTTTGTATGGGAAGTTTCATTCCACTGAGCTGAAGTTTGAGTACAAAATCACATACTTACCTAAGCCTCTGGATCCTAATGAGGTATCCCATGGAACGATCTGGTCCCCCATTGCAGCTCGGAGACCCTCCAATGACTTATCGGTAATCTCATTGGGGCTGTACTGATCCTGCACAAGTACAGCAGCACCTGTGCAGTAAGCCTGAGCTGCTTGTACATCAACGGCTCCATGCTACTGTGCATGCAGCTCGGAGACCCTCCAATGACTTGTCAGTAATCTCATTGGGGCTGTACTGATCCTGCACAAGTACAGCAGAACCTGTGCAGTAACCCTGAGCTGCTTGTACATCAGTGGCTCCATGCTACTGTGCATGCAGCTCGGAGACCCTCCAATGACTTGTCAGTAATCTCATTGGGGCTGTACTGATCCTGCACAAGTACAGCAGCACCTGTGCAGTAAGCCTGAGCTGCTTGTACATCAGTGGCTCCATGCTACTGTGCATGCAGCTCGGAGACCCTCCAATGACTTGTCAGTAATCTCATTGGGGCTGTACTGATCCTGCACAAGTACAGCGGCACCTGTGCAGTAACCCTGAGCTGCTTGTGCATCAGTGGCTCCATGCTACTGTGCATGCAGCTAGGAGACCCTCCAATGACTTGTCAGTAATCTCATTGGGGCTGTACTGATCCTGCACAAGTACAGCAGCACCTGTGCAGTAAGTCTGAGCTGCTTGTACATCAGTGGCTCCATGCTACTGTGCATGCAGCTCACTGACCCTCCAATGACTTGTCAGTAATCTCATTGGGGCTGTACTGATCCTGCACAAGTACAGCAGCACCTGTGCAGTAACCCTGAGCTGCTTGTACATCAGTGGCTCCATGCTACTGTGCATGCAGCTCGGAGACCCTCCAATGACTTGTCAGTAATCTCATTGGGGCTGTACTGATCCTGCATAAGTACAGCAGAACCTGTGCAGTAACCCTGAGCTGCTTGTGTATCAGCGGCTCCATGCTACTGTGCATGCAGCTCGGAGACCCTCCAATGACTTGTCAGTAATCTCATTGGGGCTGTACTGATCCTGCACAAGTACAGCAAAACCTGTGCAGTAAGTCTGAGCTGCTTGTGTATCAGCGGCTCCATGCTACTGTGCATGCAGCTCGGAGACCCTCCAATGACTTGTCAGTAATCTCATTGGGGCTGTACTGATCCTGCACAAGTACAGCAGCACCTGTGCAGTAACCCTGAGCTGCTTGTACATCAGTGGCTCCATGCTACTGTGCATGCAGCTCACTGACCCTCCAATGATTTGTCAGTAATCTCATTGGGGCTGTACTGATCCTGCACAAGTACAGCAGCACCTGTGCAGTAAGCCTGAGCTGCTTGTGCATCAGCGGCTCCATGCTACTGTGCATGCAGCTCGGAGACCCTCCAATGACTTGTCAGTAATCTCATTGGGGCTGTACTGATCCTGCACAAGTACAGCAGCACCTGTGCAGTAAGCCTGAGCTGCTTGTGTATCAGTGGCTCCATGCTACTGTGCATGCAGCTCACTGACCCTCCAATGACTTGTCAGTAATCTCATTGGGGCTGTACTGATCCTGCACAAGTACAGCAGAACCTGTGCAGTAAGTCTGAGCTGCTTGTACATCAGTGGCTCCATGCTACTGTGCATGCAGCTCACTGACCCTCCAATGACTTGTCAGTAATCTCATTGGGGCTGTACTGATCCTGCACAAGTACAGCAGAACCTGTGCAGTAAGCCTGAGCTGCTTGTACATCAGTGGCTCCATGCTACTGTGCATGCAGCTCACTGACCCTCCAATGACTTGTCAGTAATATCATTGGGGCTGTACTGATCCTGCACAAGTACAGCAGAACCTGTGCAGTAACCCTGAGCTGCTTGTGTATCAGTGGCTCCATGCTACTGTGCATGCAGCTCGGAGACCCTCCAATGACTTGTCAGTAATCTCATTGGGGCTGTACTGATCCTGCACAAGTACAGCAGAACCTGTGCAGTAAGCCTGAGCTGCTTGTACATCAGTGGCTCCATGCTACTGTGCATGCAGCTCGGAGACCCTCCAATGACTTGTCAGTAATCTCATTGGGGCTGTACTGATCCTGCACAAGTACAGCAGCACCTGTGCAGTAAGCCTGAGCTGCTTGTACATCAATGGCTCCATGCTACTGTGCATGCAGCTCACTGACCCTCCAATGACTTGTCAGTAATCTCATTGGGGCTGTACTGATCCTGCACAAGTACAGCAGAACCTGTGCAGTAAGTCTGAGCTGCTTGTGCATCAGTGGCTCCATGCTACTGTGCATGCAGCTCGGAGACCCTCCAATGACTTGTCAGTAATCTCATTGGGGCTGTACTGATCCTGCACAAGTACAGCAGCACCTGTGCAGTAAGCCTGAGCTGCTTGTACATCAATGGCTCCATGCTACTGTGCATGCAGCTCACTGACCCTCCAATGACTTGTCAGTAATATCATTGGGGCTGTACTGATCCTGCACAAGTACAGCAGCACCTGTGCAGTAAGTCTGAGCTGCTTGTACATCAGTGGCTCCATGTTACTGTGCATGCAGCTCACTGACCCTCCAATGACTTGTCAGTAATCTCATTGGGGCTGTACTGATCCTGCACAAGTACAGCAGCACCTGTGCAGTAAGCCTGAGCTGCTTGTACATCAGTGGCTCCATGTTACTGTGCATGCAGCTCACTGACCCTCCAATGACTTGTCAGTAATCTCATTGGGGCTGTACTGATCCTGCACAAGTACAGCAGAACCTGTGCAGTAACCCTGAGCTGCTTGTGCATCAGTGGCTCCATGCTACTGTGCATGCAGCTCGGAGACCCTCCAATGACTTGTCAGTAATCTCATTGGGGCTGTACTGATCCTGCACAAGTACAGCAGCACCTGTGCAGTAACCCTGAGCTGCTTGTACATCAGTGGCTCCATGCTACTGTGCATGCAGCTCACTGACCCTCCAATGACTTGTCAGTAATCTCATTGGGGCTGTACTGAACCTGCATAAGTACAGCAGAACCTGTGCAGTAAGTCTGAGCTGCTTGTACATCAGTGGCTCCATGCTACTGTGCATGCAGCTCACTGACCCTCCAATGACTTGTCACTAATATCATTGGGGCTGTACTGATCCTGCACAAGTACAGCAGAACCTGTGCAGTAACCCTGAGCTGCTTGTACATCAGTGGCTCCATGCTACTGTGCATGCAGCTCGGAGACCCTCCAATGACTTGTCAGTAATCTCATTGGGGCTGTACTGATCCTGCACAAGTACAGCAGAACCTGTGCAGTAAGCCTGAACTGCTTGTACATCAGTGGCTCCATGCTACTGTGCATGCAGCTCGGAGACCCTCCAATGACTTGTCAGTAATCTCATTGGGGCTGTACTGATCCTGCACAAGTACAGCAGCACCTGTGCAGTAACCCTGAGCTGCTTGTACATCAGTCGCTCCATGCTACTGTGCATGCAGCTCTAAGACCCTCCAATGACTTGTCAGTAATCTCATTGGGGCTGTACTGATCCTGCACAAGTACAGCAGCACCTGTGCAGTAAGCCTGAGCTGCTTGTACATCAGTGGCTCCATGCTACTGTGCATGCAGCTCACTGACCCTCCAATGACTTGTCAGTAATCTCATTGGGGCTGTACTGATCCTGCACAAGTACAGCAGCACCTGTGCAGTAAGCCTGAGCTGCTTGTGCATCAGTGGCTCCATGCTACTGTGCATGCAGCTCACTGACCCTCCAATGACTTGTCAGTAATCTCATTGGGGCTGTACTCAGCCTGCACAAGTACAGCAGAACCTGTGCAGTAACCCTGAGCTGCTTGTACATCAGTGGCTCCATGCTACTGTGCATGCAGCTAGGAGACCCTCCAATGACTTGTCAGTAATCTCATTGGGGCTGTACTGAACCTGCATAAGTACAGCAGCACCTGTGCAGTAAGCCTGAGCTACTTGTACATCAACGGCTCCATGCTACTGTGCATGCAGCTCACTGACCCTCCAATGACTTGTCAGTAATCTCATTGGGACTGTACTGAACCTGCACAAGTACAGCAGCACCTGTGCAGTAATCCTGAGCTGCTTGTGCATCAGTGGCTCCATGCTACTGTGCATGCAGCTCGGTGACCCTCCAATGACTTGTCAGTAATCTCATTGGGGCTGTACTGAACCTGCATAAGTACAGCAGCACCTGTGCAGTAAGCCTGAGCTGCTTGTACATCAACGGCTCCATGCTACTGTGCATGCAGCTCACTGACCCTCCAATGACTTGTCAGTAATCTCATTGGGGCTGTACTGATCCTGCACAAGTACAGCAGAACCTGTGCAGTAAGTCTGAGCTGCTTGTACATCAACGGCTCCATGCTACTGTGCATGCAGCTCGGAGACCCTCCAATGACTTGTCAGTAATCTCATTGGGGCTGTACTGATCCTGCACAAGTACAGCGGCACCTGTGCAGTAAGTCTTAGCTGCTTGTACATCAATGGCTCCATGCTACTGTGCATGCAGCTCACTGACCCTCCAATGACTTGTCAGTAATCTCATTGGGGCTGTACTGATCCTGCACAAGTACAGCAGAACCTGTGCAGTAAGTCTGAGCTGCTTGTGCATCAGTGGCTCCATGCTACTGTGCATGCAGCTCGGAGACCCTCCAATGACTTGTCAGTAATCTCATTGGGGCTGTACTGATCCTGCACAAGTACAGCAGCACCTGTGCTGTAACCCTGAGCTGCTTGTACATCAGTGGCTCCATGCTACTGTGCATGCAGCTCACTGACCCTCCAATGACTTGTCAGTAATATCATTGGGGCTGTACTGATCCTGCACAAGTACAGCAGAACCTGTGCAGTAAGCCTGAGCTGCTTGTACATCAACGGCTCCATGCTACTGTGCATGCAGCTCACTGACCCTCCAATGACTTGTCAGTAATCTCATTGGGACTGTACTGAACCTGCACAAGTACAGCAGCACCTGTGCAGTAATCCTGAGCTGCTTGTGCATCAGTGGCTCCATGCTACTGTGCATGCAGCTCACTGACCCTCCAATGACTTGTCAGTAATCTCATTGGGGCTGTACTGATCCTGCACAAGTACAGCAGAACCTGTGCAGTAACCCTGAGCTGCTTGTGTATCAGTGGCTCCATGCTACTGTGCATGCAGCTCGGAGACCCTCCAATGACTTGTCAGTAATCTCATTGGGGCTGTACTGATCCTGCACAAGTACAGCAGCACCTGTGCAGTAAGTCTGAGCTGCTTGTACATCAGTGGCTCCATGCTACTGTGCATGCAGCTCACTGACCCTCCAATGACTTGTCAGTAATCTCATTGGGGCTGTACTGATCCTGCACAAGTACAGCAGAACCTGGGCAGTAAGCCTGAGCTGCTTGTACATCAGTGGCTCCATGCTACTGTGCATGCAGCTAGGAGACCCTCCAATGACTTGTCAGTAATCTCATTGGGGCTGTACTGATCCTGCACAAGTACAGCAGAACCTGTGCAGTAACCCTGAGCTGCTTGTACATCAACGGCTCCATGCTACTGTGCATGCAGCTCACTGACCATCCAATGACTTGTCAGTAATCTCATTGGGGCTGTACTGATCCTGCACAAGTACAGCAGCACCTGTGCAGTAAGCCTGAGCTGCTTGTACATCAGCGGCTCCATGCTACTGTGCATGCAGCTCACTGACCCTCCAATGACTTGTCAGTAATCTCATTGGGGCTGTACTGATCCTGCACAAGTACAGCAGCACCTGTGCAGTAACCCTGAGCTGCTTGTACATCAGCGGCTCCATGCTACTGTGCATGCAGCTAGGAGACCCTCCAATGACTTGTCAGTAATCTCATTGGGGCTGTACTGATCCTGCACAAGTACAGCAGCACCTGTGCAGTAAGTCTGAGCTGCTTGTACATCAACGGCTCCATGCTACTGTGCATGCAGCTCGGAGACCCTCCAATGACTTGTCAGTAATCTCATTGGGGCTGTACTGATCCTGCACAAGTACAGCAGCACCTGTGCAGAAAGCCTGAGCTGCTTGTACATCAGTGGCTCCATGCTACTGTGCATGCAGCTCACTGACCCTCCAATGACTTGTCAGTAATCTCATTGGGGCTGTACTGATCCTGCACAAGTACAGCAGCACCTGTGCAGTAAGTCTGAGCTGCTTGTACATCAACGGCTCCATGCTACTGTGCATGCAGCTCGGAGACCCTCCAATGACTTGTCAGTAATCTCATTGGGACTGTACTGAACCTGCACAAGTACAGCAGCACCTGTGCAGTAATCCTGAGCTGCTTGTGCATCAGTGGCTCCATGCTACTGTGCATGCAGCTCGGTGACCCTCCAATGACTTGTCAGTAATCTCATTGGGGCTGTACTGAACCTGCATAAGTACAGCAGCACCTGTGCAGTAAGCCTGAGCTGCTTGTACATCAACGGCTCCATGCTACTGTGCATGCAGCTCACTGACCCTCCAATGACTTGTCAGTAATCTCATTGGGGCTGTACTGATCCTGCACAAGTACAGCAGAACCTGTGCAGTAAGTCTGAGCTGCTTGTACATCAACGGCTCCATGCTACTGTGCATGCAGCTCGGAGACCCTCCAATGACTTGTCAGTAATCTCATTGGGGCTGTACTGATCCTGCACAAGTACAGCGGCACCTGTGCAGTAAGTCTTAGCTGCTTGTACATCAATGGCTCCATGCTACTGTGCATGCAGCTCACTGACCCTCCAATGACTTGTCAGTAATCTCATTGGGGCTGTACTGATCCTGCACAAGTACAGCAGAACCTGTGCAGTAAGTCTGAGCTGCTTGTGCATCAGTGGCTCCATGCTACTGTGCATGCAGCTCGGAGACCCTCCAATGACTTGTCAGTAATCTCATTGGGGCTGTACTGATCCTGCACAAGTACAGCAGCACCTGTGCTGTAACCCTGAGCTGCTTGTACATCAGTGGCTCCATGCTACTGTGCATGCAGCTCACTGACCCTCCAATGACTTGTCAGTAATATCATTGGGGCTGTACTGATCCTGCACAAGTACAGCAGAACCTGTGCAGTAAGCCTGAGCTGCTTGTACATCAACGGCTCCATGCTACTGTGCATGCAGCTCACTGACCCTCCAATGACTTGTCAGTAATCTCATTGGGACTGTACTGAACCTGCACAAGTACAGCAGCACCTGTGCAGTAATCCTGAGCTGCTTGTGCATCAGTGGCTCCATGCTACTGTGCATGCAGCTCACTGACCCTCCAATGACTTGTCAGTAATCTCATTGGGGCTGTACTGATCCTGCACAAGTACAGCAGAACCTGTGCAGTAACCCTGAGCTGCTTGTGTATCAGTGGCTCCATGCTACTGTGCATGCAGCTCGGAGACCCTCCAATGACTTGTCAGTAATCTCATTGGGGCTGTACTGATCCTGCACAAGTACAGCAGCACCTGTGCAGTAAGTCTGAGCTGCTTGTACATCAGTGGCTCCATGCTACTGTGCATGCAGCTCACTGACCCTCCAATGACTTGTCAGTAATCTCATTGGGGCTGTACTGATCCTGCACAAGTACAGCAGAACCTGGGCAGTAAGCCTGAGCTGCTTGTACATCAGTGGCTCCATGCTACTGTGCATGCAGCTAGGAGACCCTCCAATGACTTGTCAGTAATCTCATTGGGGCTGTACTGATCCTGCACAAGTACAGCAGAACCTGTGCAGTAACCCTGAGCTGCTTGTACATCAACGGCTCCATGCTACTGTGCATGCAGCTCACTGACCCTCCAATGACTTGTCAGTAATCTCATTGGGGCTGTACTGATCCTGCACAAGTACAGCAGCACCTGTGCAGTAAGCCTGAGCTGCTTGTACATCAGCGGCTCCATGCTACTGTGCATGCAGCTCACTGACCCTCCAATGACTTGTCAGTAATCTCATTGGGGCTGTACTGATCCTGCACAAGTACAGCAGCACCTGTGCAGTAACCCTGAGCTGCTTGTACATCAGCGGCTCCATGCTACTGTGCATGCAGCTAGGAGACCCTCCAATGACTTGTCAGTAATCTCATTGGGGCTGTACTGATCCTGCACAAGTACAGCAGCACCTGTGCAGTAAGTCTGAGCTGCTTGTACATCAACGGCTCCATGCTACTGTGCATGCAGCTCGGAGACCCTCCAATGACTTGTCAGTAATCTCATTGGGGCTGTACTGATCCTGCACAAGTACAGCAGCACCTGTGCAGAAAGCCTGAGCTGCTTGTACATCAGTGGCTCCATGCTACTGTGCATGCAGCTCACTGACCCTCCAATGACTTGTCAGTAATCTCATTGGGGCTGTACTGATCCTGCACAAGTACAGCAGCACCTGTGCAGTAACCCTGAGCTGCTTGTACATCAGTGGCTCCATGCTACTGTGCATGCAGCCCCGGAGACCCTCCAATGACTTGTCAGTAATCTCATTGGGGCTGTACTGATCCTGCACAAGTACAGCAGCACCTGTGCAGTAAGTCTGAGCTGCTTGTACATCAGCGGCTCCATGCTACTGTGCATGCAGCTCGGAGACCCTCCAATGACTTGTCAGTAATCTCATTGGGGCTGTACTGAACCTGCACAAGTACAGCAGCACCTGTGCAGTAACCCTGAGCTGCTTGTGCATCAGTGGCTCCATGCTACTGTGCATGCAGCTCACTGACCCTCCAATGACTTGTCAGTAATCTCATTGGGGCTGTACTGATCCTGCACAAGTACAGCAGAACCTGTGTAGTAAGTCTGAGCTGCTTGTGCATCAGTGGCTCCATGCTACTGTGCATGCAGCTCACTAACCCTCCAATGACTTGTCAGTAATATCATTGGGGCTGTACTGATCCTGCACAAGTACAGCAGCACCTGTGCAGTAAGCCTGAGCTGCTTGTGCATCAGTGGCTCCATGCTACTGTGCATGCAGCTCACTGACCCTCCAATGACTTGTCAGTAATCTCATTGGGGCTGTACTGATCCTGCACAAGTACAGCAGAACCTGTGCAGTAAATCTGAGCTGCTTGTACATCAACGGCTCCATGCTACTGTGCATGCAGCTCGGAGACCCTCCAATGACTTGTCAGTAATCTCATTGGGGCTGTACTGATCCTGCACAAGTACAGCAGCACCTGTGCAGTAAGCCTGAGCTGCTTGTGCATCAGTGGCTCCATGCTACTGTGCATGCAGCTCAGAGACCCTCCAATGACTTGTCAGTAATCTCATTGGGGCTGTACTGATCCTGCATAAGTACAACAGCACCTGTGCAGTAAGCCTGAGCTGCTTGTACATCAACGGCTCCATGCTACTGTGCATGCAGCTCACTGACCCTCCAATGACTTGTCAGTAATCTCATTGGGGCTGTACTGATCCTGCACAAGTACAGCAGCACCTGTGCAGTAAGTCTGAGCTGCTTGTACATCAGTGGCTCCATGCTACTGTGCATGCAGCTCACTGACCCTCCAATGACTTGTCAGTAACCTCATTGGGGCTGTACTGATCCTGCACAAGTACAGCAGCACCTGTGCAGTAACCCTGAGCTGCTTGTACATCAGTGGCTCCATGCTACTGTGCATGCAGCTCGGAGACCCTCCAATGACTTGTCAGTAATCTCATTGGGGCTGTACTGATCCTGCACAAGTACAGCAGAACCTGTGCAGTAAGCCTGAGCTGCTAGTGCATCAGTGGCTCCATGCTACTGTGCATGCAGCTCACTGACCCTCCAATGTCTTGTCAGTAATCTCATTGGGGCTGTACTGATCCTGCACAAGTACAGCAGCACCTGTGCAGTAACCCTGAGCTGCTTGTGTATCAGTGGCTCCATGCTACTGTGCATGCAGCTCGGAGACCCTCCAATGACTTGTCAGTAATCTCATTGGGGCTGTACTGATCCTGCACAAGTACAGCAGTACCTGTGCAGTAACCCTGAGCTGCTCGTACATCAGTGGCTCCATGCTACTGTGCATGCAGCTCGGAGACCCTCCAATGACTTGTCAGTAATCTCATTGGGGCTGTACTGATCCTGCACAAGTACAGCAGCACCTGTGCAGTAAGCCTGAGCTGCTTGTACATCAGCGGCTCCATGCTACTGTGAATGCAGCTCGGAGACCCTCACCTGTGCAGTAAGCCTGAGCTGCTTGTACATCAGCGGCTCCATGCTACTGTGCATGCAGCTCGGAGACCCTCCAATGACTTGTCAGTAATCTCATTGGGGCTGTACTGATCCTGCACAAGTACAGCAGAACCTGTGCAGTAAGCCTGAGCTGCTAGTGCATCAGTGGCTCCATGCTACTGTGCATGCAGCTCACTGACCCTCCAATGTCTTGTCAGTAATCTCATTGGGGCTGTACTGATCCTGCACAAGTACAGCAGCACCTGTGCAGTAACCCTGAGCTGCTTGTGTATCAGTGGCTCCATGCTACTGTTCATGCAGCTCGGAGACCCTCCAATGACTTGTCAGTAATCTCATTGGGGCTGTACTGATCCTGCACAAGTACAGCAGTACCTGTGCAGTAACCCTGAGCTGCTCGTACATCAGTGGCTCCATGCTACTGTGCATGCAGCCCGGAGACCCTCCAATGACTTGTCAGTAATCTCATTGGGGCTGTACTGATCCTGCACAAGTACAGCAGCACCTGTGCAGTAAGCCTGAGCTGCTTGTACATCAGCGGCTCCATGCTACTGTGCATGCAGCTCGGAGACCCTCCAATGACTTGTCAGTAATCTCATTGGGGCTGTACTGATCCTGCACAAGTACAGCAGAACCTGTGCAGTAACCCTGAGCTGCTTGTACATCAGTGGCTCCATGCTACTGTGCATGCAGCTCACTGACACTCCAATGACTTGTCAGTAATCTCATTGGGGCTGTACTGAACCTGCTTAAGTACAGCAGAACCTGTGCAGTAAGTCTGAGCTGCTTGTGCATCAGTGGCTCCATGCTACTGTGCATGCAGCTCGGAGACCCTCCAATGACTTGTCAGTAATCTCATTGGGGCTGTACTGATCCTGCACAAGTACAGCAGCACCTGTGCAGTAAGTCTGAGCTGCTTGTGTATCAGCGGCTCCATGCTACTGTGCATGCAGCTCGGAGACCCTCCAATGACTTGTCAGTAATCTCATTGGGGCTGTACTGATCCTGCACAAGTACAGCAGCACCTGTGCAGTAACCCTGAGCTGCTTGTACATCAGTGGCTCCATGCTACTGTGCATGCAGCTCACTGACCCTCCAATGACTTGTCAGTAATCTCATTGGGGCTGTACTGATCCTGCACAAGTACAGCAGCACCTGTGCAGTAAGTCTGAGCTGCTTGTACATCAGTGGCTCCATGCTACTGTGCATGCAGCTCGGAGACCCTCCAATGACTTGTCAGTAATCTCATTGGGGCTGTACTGATCCTGCACAAGTACAGCAGAACCTGTGCAGTAAGTCTGAGCTGCTTGTACATCAACGGCTCCATGCTACTGTGCATGCAGCTCACTGACCCTCCAATGACTTGTCAGTAATCTCATTGGGGCTGTACTGATCCTGCACAAGTACAGCAGCACCTGTGCAGTAAGCCTGAGTGTCTTGTGCATCAGTGGCTCCACGCTACTGTGCATGCAGCTCGGAGACCCTCCAATGACTTGTCAGGTAATTTCATTGGGGCTGTTCTGATCCTGCACAAGTACAGCAGAACCTGTGCAGTAAGCCTGAGCTGCTTGTACATCAACGGCTCCATGCTACTGTGCATGCAGCTCACTGACCCTCCAATGACTTGTCAGTAATCTCATTGGGGCTGTACTGAACCTGCATAAGTACAGCAGCACCTGTGCAGTAAGCCTGAGCTGCTTGTACATCAGTGGCTCCATGCTACTGTGCATGCAGCTCGGAGACCCTCCAATGACTTGTCAGTAATCTCATTGGGGCTGTACTGAACCTGCATAAGTACAGCAGCACCTGTGCTGTAACCCTGAGCTGCTTGTGTATCAGCGGCTCCATGCTACTGTGCATGCAGCTCACTGACCCTCCAATGACTTGTCAGTAATCTCATTGGGGCTGTACTGATCCTGCACAAGTACAGCAGAACCTGTGCAGTAAGCCTGAGCTGCTTGTACATCAATGGCTCCATGCTACTGTGCATGCAGCTCGGAGACCCTCCAATGACTTGTCAGTAATCTCATTGGGGCTGTACTGAACCTGCACGAGTACAGCAGCACCTGTGCAGTAACCCTGAGCTGCTTGTGCATCAGTGGCTCCATGCTACTGTGCATGCAGCTCACTGACCCTCCAATGACTTGTCAGTAATCTCATTGGGGCTGTACTGATCCTGCACAAGTACAGCAGAACCTGTGTAGTAAGTCTGAGCTGCTTGTGCATCAACGGCTCCATGTTACTGTGCATGCAGCTCACTGACCCTCCAATGACTTGTCAGTAATCTCATTGGGGCTGTACTGATCCTGCACAAGTACAGCAGAACCTGTGTAGTAAGTCTGAGCTGCTTGTGCATCAACGGCTCCATGCTACTGTGCATGCAGCTCACTGACCCTCCAATGACTTGTCAGTAATCTCATTGGGGCTGTACTCAGCCTGCATAAGTACAGCAGCACCTGTGCAGTAAGCCTGAGCTGCTTGTACATCAGCGGCTCCATGCTACTGTGCATGCAGCTCGGAGACCCTCCAATGACTTGTCAGTAATCTCATTGGGGCTGTACTGAACCTGCACAAGTACAGCAGCACCTGTGCAGTAACCCTGAGCTGCTTGTGCATCAGTGGCTCCATGCTACTGTGCATGCAGCTCACTGACCCTCCAATGACTTGTCAGTAATCTCATTGGGGCTGTACTGATCCTGCACAAGTACAGCAGAACCTGTGAAGTAAGTCTGAGCTGCTTGTGCATCAACGGCTCCATGTTACTGTGCATGCAGCTCACTGACCCTCCAATGACTTGTCAGTAATCTCATTGGGGCTGTACTGATCCTGCACAAGTACAGCAGCACCTGTGCAGTAACCCTGAGCTGCTTGTACATCAGTGGCTCCATGCTACTGTGCATGCAGCTCGGAGACCCTCCAATGACTTGTCAGTAATCTCATTGGGGCTGTACTGATCCTGCACAAGTACAGCAGCACCTGTGCAGTAACCCTGAGCTGCTTGTGTATCAGCGGCTCCATGCTACTGTGCATGCAGCTCACTGACCCTCCAATGACTTGTCAGTAATATCATTGGGGCTGTACTGATCCTGCCCAAGTACAGCAGCACCTGTGCAGTAACCCTGAGCTGCTTGTGCATCAGTGGCTCCATGCTACTGTGCATGCAGCTCACTGACCCTCCAATGACTTGTCAGTAATCTCATTGGGGCTGTACTGATCCTGCACAAGTACAGCAGCACCTGTGCAGTAACCCTGAGCTGCTTGTACATCAGTGGCTCCATGCTACTGTGCATGCAGCTCGGAGACCCTCCAATGACTTGTCAGTAATCTCATTGGGGCTGTACTGATCCTGCACAAGTACAGCAGCACCTGTGCAGTAACCCTGAGCTGCTTGTGTATCAGCGGCTCCATGCTACTGTGCATGCAGCTCACTGACCCTCCAATGACTTGTCAGTAATATCATTGGGGCTGTACTCAGCCTGCACAAGTACAGCAGCACCTGTGCAGTAACCCTGAGCTGCTTGTACATCAGTGGCTCCATGCTACTGTGCATGCAGCTCGGAGACCCTCCAATGACTTGTCAGTAATCTCATTGGGGCTGTACTGATCCTGCACAAGTACAGCAGCACCTGTGCAGTAAGTCTGAGCTGCTTGTGTATCAGCGGCTCCATGCTACTGTGCATGCAGCTCGGAGACCCTCCAATGACTTGTCAGTAATCTCATTGGGGCTGTACTGATCCTGCACAAGTACAGCAGCACCTGTGCAGTAACCCTGAGCTGCTTGTACATCAGTGGCTCCATGCTACTGTGCATGCAGCTCACTGACCCTCCAATGACTTGTCAGTAATCTCATTGGGGCTGTACTGATCCTGCACAAGTACAGCAGCACCTGTGCAGTAAGTCTGAGCTGCTTGTACATCAGTGGCTCCATGCTACTGTGCATGCAGCTCGGAGACCCTCCAATGACTTGTCAGTAATCTCATTGGGGCTGTACTGATCCTGCACAAGTACAGCAGCACCTGTGCAGTAACCCTGAGCTGCTTGTACATCATTGGCTCCATGCTACTGTGCATGCAGCTCGGAGACCCTCCAATGACTTGTCAGTAATATCATTGGGGCTGTACTGATCCTGCACAAGTACAGCGGCACCTGTGCAGTAAGCCTGAGCTGCTTGTACATCAACGGCTCCATGCTACTGTGCATGCAGCTCACTGACCCTCCAATGACTTGTCAGTAATCTCATTGGGGCTGTACTGATCCTGCACAAGTACAGCAGCACCTGTGCAGTAAGCCTGAGCTGCTTGTACATCAGTGGCTCCATGCTACTGTGCATGCAGCTCGGAGACCCTCCAATGACTTGTCAGTAATCTCATTGGGGCTGTACTGATCCTGCACAAGTACAGCAGCACCTGTGCAGTAAGTCTGAGCTGCTTGTGTATCAGTGGCTCCATGCTACTGTGCATGCAGCTTGGAGACCCTCCAATGACTTGTCAGTAATCTCATTGGGGCTGTACTGATCCTGCACAAGTACAGCAGAACCTGTGCAGTAAGTCTGAGCTGCTTGTGCATCAGTGGCTCCATGCTACTGTGCATGCAGCTCACTGACCCTCCAATGACTTGTCAGTAATCTCATTGGGGCTGTACTGATCCTGCACAAGTACAGCAGCACCTGTGCAGTAACCCTGAGCTGCTTGTACATCAGTGGCTCCATGCTACTGTGCATGCAGCTCACTGACCCTCCAATGACTTGTCAGTAATCTCATTGGGGCTGTACTGATCCTGCACAAGTACAGCAGCACCTGTGCAGTAACCCTGAGCTGCTTGTGTATCAGTGGCTCCATGCTACTGTGCATGCAGCTCGGAGACCCTCCAATGACTTGTCAGTAATCTCATTGGGGCTGTACTGATCCTGCACAAGTACAGCAGCACCTGTGCAGTAAGTCTGAGCTGCTTGTACATCAACGGCTCCATGCTACTGTGCATGCAGCTCACTGACCCTCCAATGACTTGTCAGTAATCTCATTGGGGCTGTACTGAACCTGCACAAGTACAGCAGCACCTGTGCAGTAACCCTGAGCTGCTTGTACATCAGTGGCTCCATGCTACTGTGCATGCAGCTCACTGACCCTCCAATGACTTGTCAGTAATCTCATTGGGGCTGTACTGATCCTGCCCAAGTACAGCAGCACCTGTGCAGTAACCCTGAGCTGCTTGTACATCAGTGGCTCCATGCTACTGTGCATGCAGCTCGGAGACCCTCCAATGACTTGTCAGTAATCTCATTGGGGCTGTACTGATCCTGCACAAGTACAGCAGCACCTGTGCAGTAAGTCTGAGCTGCTTGTGTATCAGCGGCTCCATGCTACTGTGCATGCAGCTCACTGACCCTCCAATGACTTGTCAGTAATCTCATTGGGGCTGTACTGATCCTGCACAAGTACAGCAGAACCTGTGCAGTAAGCCTGAGCTGCTTGTACATCAATGGCTCCATGCTACTGTGCATGCAGCTCACTGACCCTCCAATGACTTGTCAGTAATCTCATTGGGGCTGTACTGATCCTGCACAAGTACAGCAGAACCTGTGCAGTAACCCTGAGCTGCTTGTACATCAGTGGCTCCATGCTACTGTGCATGCAGCTCACTGACACTCCAATGACTTGTCAGTAATCTCATTGGGGCTGTACTGAACCTGCATAAGTACAGCAGCACCTGTGCAGTAACCCTGAGCTGCTTGTACATCAGTGGCTCCATGCTACTGTGCATGCAGCTCGGAGACCCTCCAATGACTTGTCAGTAATCTCATTGGGGCTGTACTGATCCTGCACAAGTACAGCAGAACCTGTGCAGTAAGTCTGAGCTGCTTGTGTATCAGTGGCTCCATGCTACTGTGCATGCAGCTCACTGACCCTCCAATGACTTGTCAGTAATCTCATTGGGGCTGTACTGATCCTGCACAAGTACAGCAGAACCTGTGCAGTAAGTCTGAGCTGCTTGTGCATCAGTGGCTCCATGCTACTGTGCATGCAGCTCGGAGACCCTCCAATGACTTGTCAGTAATCTCATTGGGGCTGTACTGATACTGCACAAGTACAGCAGCACCTGTGCAGTAAGTCTGAGCTGCTTGTGTATCAGCGGCTCCATGCTACTGTGCATGCAGCTCGGAGACCCTCCAATGACTTATCAGTAATCTCATTGGGGCTGTACTGATCCTGCACAAGTACAGCAGCACCTGTGCAGTAACCCTGAGCTGCTTGTACATCAACGGCTCCATGCTACTGTGCATGCAGCTCACTGACCCTCCAATGACTTGTCAGTAATCTCATTGGGGCTGTACTGATCCTGCACAAGTACAGCAGCACCTGTGCAGTAAGCCTGAGCTGCTTGTGCATCAGTGGCTCCATGCTACTGTGCATGCAGCTCACTGACCCTCCAATGACTTGTCAGTAATCTCATTGGGGCTGTACTGATCCTGCACAAGTACAGCAGCACCTGTGCAGTAAGCCTGAGCTGCTTGTGCATCAGTGGCTCCATGCTACTGTGCATGCAGCTCACTGACCCTCCAATGACTTGTCAGTAATCTCATTGGGGCTGTACTGATCCTGCACAAGTACAGCAGCACCTGTGCAGTAAGCCTGAGCTGCTTGTGCATCAGTGGCTCCATGCTACTGTGCATGCAGCTCACTGACCCTCCAATGACTTGTCAGTAATCTCATTGGGGCTGTACTGATCCTGCACAAGTACAGCAGCACCTGTGCAGTAAGCCTGAGCTGCTTGTACATCAGCGGCTCCATGCTACTGTGCATGCAGCTCACTGACCCTCCAATGACTTGTCAGTAATCTCATTGGGGCTGTACTGATCCTGCACAAGTACAGCAGCACCTGTGCAGTAAGCCTGAGCTACTTGTGTATCAGTGGCTCCATGCTACTGTGCATGCAGCTCACTGACCCTCCAATGACTTGTCAGTAATCTCATTGGGGCTGTACTGATCCTGCACAAGTACAGCAGCACCTGTGCAGTAACCCTGAGCTGCTTGTACATCAGTGGCTCCATGCTACTGTGCATGCAGCTAGGAGACCCTCCAATGACTTGTCAGTAATATCATTGGGGCTGTACTGATCCTGCACAAGTACAGCAGCACCTGTGCTGTAACCCTGAGCTGCTTGTGTATCAGCGGCTCCATGCTACTGTGCATGCAGCTCGGAGACCCTCCAATGACTTGTCAGTAATCTCATTGGGGCTGTACTGAACCTGCACAAGTACAGCAGCACCTGTGCAGTAACCCTGAGCTGCTTGTGCATCAGTGGCTCCATGCTACTGTGCATGCAGCTCACTGACCCTCCAATGACTTGTCAGTAATCTCATTGGGGCTGTACTGATCCTGCACAAGTACAGCAGAACCTGTGCAGTAACCCTGAGCTGCTTGTACATCAACGGCTCCATGCTACTGTGCATGCAGCTCACTGACCCTCCAATGACTTGTCAGTAATCTCATTGGGGCTGTACTGAACCTGCATAAGTACAGCAGCACCTGTGCAGTAACCCTGAGCTGCTTGTACATCAGTGGCTCCATGCTACTGTGCATGCAGCTCGGAGACCCTCCAATGACTTGTCAGTAATCTCATTGGGGCTGTACTGATCCTGCACAAGTACAGCAGCACCTGTGCAGTAACCCTGAGCTGCTTGTACATCAGTGGCTCCACGCTACTGTGCATGCAGCTCGGAGACCCTCCAATGACTTGTCAGTAATCTCATTGGGGCTGTACTGATCCTGCACAAGTACAGCAGAACCTGTGCAGTAACCCTGAGCTGCTTGTGCATCAGTGGCTCCATGCTACTGTGCATGCAGCTCACTGACCCTCCAATGACTTGTCAGTAATCTCATTGGGGCTGTACTGATCCTGCACAAGTACAGCAGCACCTGTGCAGTAAGTCTGAGCTGCTTGTACATCAGCGGCTCCATGCTACTGTGCATGCAGCTCACTGACCCTCCAATGACTTGTCAGTAATCTCATTGGGGCTGTACTGATCCTGCACAAGTACAGCAGCACCTGTGCAGTAACCCTGAGCTGCTTGCACATCAGTGGCTCCATGCTACTGTGCATGCAGCTCACTGACCCTCCAATGACTTGTCAGTAATCTCATTGGGGCTGTACTGATCCTGCACAAGTACAGCAGCACCTGTGCAGTAAGTCTGAGCTGCTTGTACATCAACGGCTCCATGCTACTGTGCATGCAGCTCACTGACCCTCCAATGACTTGTCAGTAATATCATTGGGGCTGTACTCAGCCTGCACAAGTACAGCAGCACCTGTGCAGTAACCCTGAGCTGCTTGTACATCAGCGGCTCCATGCTACTGTGCATGCAGCTCACTGACCCTCCAATGACTTGTCAGTAATCTCATTGGGGCTGTACTGAACCTGCACAAGTACAGCAGCACCTGTGCAGTAAGTCTGAGCTGCTTGTACATCAACGGCTCCATGCTACTGTGCATGCAGCTCACTGACCCTCCAATGACTTGTCAGTAATCTCATTGGGGCTGTACTGAACCTGCACAAGTACAGCAGAACCTGTGCAGTAACCCTGAGCTGCTTGTACATCAATGGCTCCATGCTACTGTGCATGCAGCTCGGAGACCCTCCAATGACTTGTCAGTAATCTCATTGGGGCTGTACTGAACCTGCATAAGTACAGCAGCACCTGTGCTGTAACCCTGAGCTGCTTGTGTATCAGCGGCTCCATGCTACTGTGCATGCAGCTCGGAGACCCTCCAATGACTTGTCAGTAATCTCATTGGGGCTGTACTGAACCTGCACAAGTACAGCAGCACCTGTGCAGTAAGCCTGAGCTGCTTGTACATCAGCGGCTCCATGCTACTGTGCATGCAGCTCACTGACCCTCCAATGACTTGTCAGTAATCTCATTGGGGCTGTACTGATCCTGCACAAGTACAGCAGAACCTGTGTAGTAAGTCTGAGCTGCTTGTGCATCAACGGCTCCATGTTACTGTGCATGCAGCTCACTGACCCTCCAATGACTTGTCAGTAATCTCATTGGGGCTGTACTGATCCTGCACAAGTACAGCAGCACCTGTGCAGTAACCCTGAGCTGCTTGTGCATCAGTGGCTCCATGCTACTGTGCATGCAGCTCACTGACCCTCCAATGACTTGTCAGTAATCTCATTGGGGCTGTACTGATCCTGCACAAGTACAGCAGCACCTGTGCAGTAAGTCTGAGCTGCTTGTACATCAGTGGCTCCATGCTACTGTGCATGCAGCTCGGAGACCCTCCAATGACTTGTCAGTAATCTCATTGGGGCTGTACTGATCCTGCCCAAGTACAGCAGCACCTGTGCAGTAACCCTGAGCTGCTTGTACATCAGTGGCTCCATGCTACTGTGCATGCAGCTCACTGACCCTCCAATGACTTGTCAGTAATCTCATTGGGGCTGTACTGATCCTGCACAAGTACAGCAGAACCTGTGCAGTAAGCCTGAGCTGCTTGTACATCAACGGCTCCATGCTACTGTGCATGCAGCTCGGAGACCCTCCAATGACTTGTCAGTAATCTCATTGGGGCTGTACTGATCCTGCACAAGTACAGCAGCACCTGTGCAGTAAGCCTGAGCTGCTTGTACATCAATGGCTCCATGCTACTGTGCATGCAGCTCGGAGACCCTCCAATGACTTGTCAGTAATCTCATTGGGGCTGTACTGATCCTGCACAAGTACAGCAGCACCTGTGCAGTAACCCTGAGCTGCTTGTACATCAGTGGCTCCATGCTACTGTGCATGCAGCTCGGAGACCCTCCAATGACTTGTCAGTAATATCATTGGGGCTGTACTGATCCTGCACAAGTACAGCGGCACCTGTGCAGTAAGTCTGAGCTGCTTGTACATCAACGGCTCCATGCTACTGTGCATGCAGCTCACTGACCCTCCAATGACTTGTCAGTAATCTCATTGGGGCTGTACTGATCCTGCACAAGTACAGCAGCACCTGTGCAGTAAGCCTGAGCTGCTTGTACATCAGCGGCTCCATGCTACTGTGCATGCAGCTCGGAGACCCTCCAATGACTTGTCAGTAATCTCATTGGGGCTGTACTGATCCTGCACAAGTACAGCAGCACCTGTGCAGTAAGCCTGAGCTGCTTGTACATCAGTGGCTCCATGCTACTGTGCATGCAGCTCGGAGACCCTCCAATGACTTGTCAGTAATCTCATTGGGGCTATACTGATCCTGCACAAGTACAGCAGCACCTGTGCAGTAAGCCTGAGCTGCTTGTACATCAGTGGCTCCATGCTACTGTGCATGCAGCTTGGAGACCCTCCAATGACTTGTCAGTAATCTCATTGGGGCTGTACGGATCCTGCACAAGTACAGCAGAACCTGTGCAGTAAGTCTGAGCTGCTTGTGCATCAGTGGCTCCATGCTACTGTGCATGCAGCTCACTGACCCTCCAATGACTTGTCAGTAATCTCATTGGGGCTGTACTGATCCTGCACAAGTACAGCAGAACCTGTGCAGTAACCCTGAGCTGCTTGTGTATCAGTGGCTCCATGCTACTGTGCATGCAGCTCGGAGACCCTCCAATGACTTGTCAGTAATCTCATTGGGGCTGTACTCAGCCTGCACAAGTACAGCAGAACCTGTGCAGTAACCCTGAGCTGCTTGTGTACCAGTGGCTCCATGCTACTGTGCATGCAGCTCACTGACACTCCAATGACTTGTCAGTAATCTCATTGGGGCTGTACTGATCCTGCACAAGTACAGCAGCACCTGTGCAGTAAGCCTGAGCTGCTTGTACATCAACGGCTCCATGCTACTGTGCATGCAGCTCACTGACCCTCCAATGACTTGTCAGTAATCTCATTGGGGCTGTACTGAACCTGCACAAGTACAGCAGCACCTGTGCAGTAACCCTGAGCTGCTTGTACATCAGTGGCTCCATGCTACTGTGCATGCAGCTCACTGACCCTCCAATGACTTGTCAGTAATCTCATTGGGGCTGTACTGATCCTGCACAAGTACAGCAGCACCTGTGCAGTAAGCCTGAGCTGCTTGTACATCAGTGGCTCCATGCTACTGTGCATGCAGCTCACTGACCCTCCAATGACTTGTCAGTAATCTCATTGGGGCTGTACTGATCCTGCACAAGTACAGCAGCACCTGTGCAGTAACCCTGAGCTGCTTGTACATCAGTGGCTCCATGCTACTGTGCATGCAGCTCGGAGACCCTCCAATGACTTGTCAGTAATCTCATTGGGGCTGTACTGATCCTGCACAAGTACAGCAGAACCTGTGCAGTAAGCCTGAGCTGCTTGTACATCAATGGCTCCATGCTACTGTGCATGCAGCTCGGAGACCCTCCAATGACTTGTCAGTAATCTCATTGGGGCTGTACTGATCCTGCACAAGTACAGCAGCACCTGTGCAGTAAGCCTGAGCTGCTTGTGCATCAGTGGCTCCATGCTACTGTGCATGCAGCTCGGAGACCCTCCAATGACTTGTCAGTAATCTCATTGGGGCTGTACTGATCCTGCCCAAGTACAGCAGCACCTGTGCAGTAACCCTGAGCTGCTTGTACATCAGCGGCTCCATGCTACTGTGCATGCAGCTCACTGACACTCCAATGACTTGTCAGTAATCTCATTGGGGCTGTACTGATCCTGCACAAGTACAGCAGCACCTGTGCAGTAAGCCTGAGCTGCTTGTGCATCAGTGGCTCCATGCTACTGTGCATGCAGCTCAGAGACCCTCCAATGACTTGTCAGTAATCTCATTGGGGCTGTACTGATCCTGCACAAGTACAGCAGCACCTGTGCAGTAAGCCTGAGCTGCTTGTACATCAGTGGCTCCATGCTACTGTGCATGCAGCTCACTGACCCTCCAATGACTTGTCAGTAATCTCATTGGGGCTGTACTGATCCTGCACAAGTACAGCAGAACCTATGCAGTAACCCTGAGCTGCTTGTGTATCAGTGGCTCCATGCTACTGTGCATGCAGCTCGGAGACCCTCCAATGACTTGTCAGTAATCTCATTGGAGCTGTACTGATCCTGCACAAGTACAGCAGAACCTGTGCAGTAACCCTGAGCTGCTTGTGTATCAGTGGCTCCATGCTACTGTGCATGCAGCTCGGAGACCCTCCAATGACTTGTCAGTAATCTCATTGGGGCTGTACTCAGCCTGCACAAGTACAGCAGAACCTGTGCAGTAACCCTGAGCTGCTTGTGTATCAGTGGCTCCATGCTACTGTGCATGCAGCTCACTGACACTCCAATGACTTGTCAGTAATCTCATTGGGGCTGTACTGATCCTGCACAAGTACAGCAGAACCTGTGCAGTAAGCCTGAGCTGCTTGTACATCAACGGCTCCATGCTACTGTGCATGCAGCTCACTGACCCTCCAATGACTTGTCAGTAATCTCATTGGGGCTGTACTGAACCTGCACAAGTACAGCAGCACCTGTGCAGTAAGCCTGAGCTGCTTGTACATCAGTGGCTCCATGCTACTGTGCATGCAGCTCACTGACCCTCCAATGACTTGTCAGTAATTTCATTGGGGCTGTACTGAACCTGCACAAGTACAGCAGCACCTGTGCAGTAACCCTGAGCTGCTTGTGCATCAGTGGCTCCATGCTACTGTGCATGCAGCTCACTGACCCTCCAATGACTTGTCAGTAATCTCATTGGGGCTGTACTGATCCTGCACAAGTACAGCAGCACCTGTGCAGTAACCCTGAGCTGCTTGTACATCAGTGGCTCCATGCTACTGTGCATGCAGCTCGGAGACCCTTCAATGACTTGTCAGTAATCTCATTGGGGCTGTACTGATCCTGCACAAGTACAGCAGAACCTGTGCAGTAAGCCTGAGCTGCTTGTACATCAATGGCTCCATGCTACTGTGCATGCAGCTCGGAGACCCTCCAATGACTTGTCAGTAATCTCATTGGGGCTGTACTGATCCTGCACAAGTACAGCAGCACCTGTGCAGTAAGCCTGAGCTGCTTGTGCATCAGTGGCTCCATGCTACTGTGCATGCAGCTCGGAGACCCTCCAATGACTTGTCAGTAATCTCATTGGGGCTGTACTGATCCTGCCCAAGTACAGCAGCACCTGTGCAGTAACCCTGAGCTGCTTGTGTATCAGTGGCTCCATGCTACTGTGCATGCAGCTCACTGACCCTCCAATGACTTGTCAGTAATCTCATTGGGGCTGTACTGATCCTGCACAAGTACAGCAGCACCTGTGCAGTAAGTCTGAGCTGCTTGTACATCAACGGCTCCATGCTACTGTGCATGCAGCTCGGAGACCCTCCAATGACTTGTCAGTAATCTCATTGGGGCTGTACTGATCCTGCACAAGTACAGCAGCACCTGTGCAGTAACCCTGAACTGCTTGTACATCAGTGGCTCCATGCTACTGTGCATGCAGCTCGGAGACCCTCCAATGACTTGTCAGTAATCTCATTGGGGCTGTACTGATCCTGCACAAGTACAGCAGAACCTGTGCAGTAAGCCTGAGCTGCTTGTAAGTCAATGGCTCCATGCTACTGTGCATGCAGCTCGGAGACCCTCCAATGACTTGTCAGTAATCTCATTGGAGCTGTACTGATCCTGCACAAGTACAGCAGCACCTGTGCAGTAAGTCTGAGCTGCTTGTGCATCAGTGGCTCCATGCTACTGTGCATGCAGCTCACTGACCCTCCAATGACTTGTCAGTAATCTCATTGGGGCTGTACTGATCCTGCACAAGTACAGCAGCACCTGTGCAGTAACCCTGAGCTGCTTGTGTATCAGTGGCTCCATGCTACTGTGCATGCAGCTCGGAGACCCTCCAATGACTTGTCAGTAATCTCATTGGGGCTGTACTGATCCTGCACAAGTACAGCAGCACCTGTGCAGTAACCCTGAGCTGCTTGTACATCAGTGGCTCCATGCTACTGTGTATGCAGCTCACTGACCCTCCAATGACTTGTCAGTAATCTCATTGGGGCTGTACTGATCCTGCACAAGTACAGCAGAACCTGTGCAGTAACCCTGAGCTGCTTGTACATCAGTGGCTCCATGCTACTGTGCATGCAGCTCGGAGACCCTCCAATGACTTGTCAGTAATCTCATTGGGGCTGTACTGATCCTGCACAAGTACAGCAGAACCTGTGCAGTAAGTCTGAGCTGCTTGTACATCAGCGGCTCCATGCTACTGTGCATGCAGCTCACTGACCCTCCAATGACTTGTCAGTAATCTCATTGGGGCTGTACTGAACCTGCATAAGTACAGCAGCACCTGTGCAGTAAGTCTGAGCTGCTTGTGTATCAGTGGCTCCATGCTACTGTGCATGCAGCTCGGAGACCCTCCAATGACTTGTCAGTAATCTCATTGGGGCTGTACTGATCCTGCACAAGTACAGCAGCACCTGTGCAGTAACCCTGAGCTGCTTGTACATCAGTGGCTCCATGCTACTGTGCATGCAGCTCACTGACCCTCCAATGACTTGTCATTAATCTCATTGGGGCTGTACTGATCCTGCACAAGTACAGCAGCACCTGTGCAGTAACCCTGAGCTGCTTGTACATCAGTGGCTCCATGCTACTGTGCATGCAGCTCACTGACACTCCAATGACTTGTCAGTAATCTCATTGGGGCTGTACTGAACCTGCATAAGTACAGCAGCACCTGTGCAGTAAGTCTGAGCTGCTTGTGTATCAGTGGCTCCATGCTACTGTGCATGCAGCTCGGAGACCCTCCAATAACTTGTCAGTAATCTCATTGGGGCTGTACTGATCCTGCACAAGTACAGCAGCACCTGTGCAGTAACCCTGAGCTGCTTGTACATCAGTGGCTCCATGCTACTGTGCATGCAGCTCACTGACCCTCCAATGACTTGTCAGTAATCTCATTGGGGCTGTACTGATCCTGCACAAGTACAGCAGAACCTGTGCAGTAAGTCTGAGCTGCTTGTGCATCAGTGGCTCCATGCTACTGTGCATGCAGCTCGGAGACCCTCCAATGACTTGTCAGTAATCTCATTGGGGCTGTACTGATACTGCACAAGTACAGCAGCACCTGTGCAGTAAGTCTGAGCTGCTTGTGTATCAGCGGCTCCATGCTACTGTGCATGCAGCTCGGAGACCCTCCAATGACTTGTCAGTAATCTCATTGGGGCTGTACTGATCCTGCACAAGTACAGCAGAACCTGTGCAGTAAGTCTGAGCTGCTTGTGCATCAGTGGCTCCATGCTACTGTGCATGCAGCTCACTGACCCTCCAATGACTTGTCAGTAATCTCATTGGGGCTGTACTGATCCTGCACAAGTACAGCAGCACCTGTGCAGTAACCCTGAGCTGCTTGTACATCAGTGGCTCCATGCTACTGTGCATGCAGCTCACTGACCCTCCAATGACTTGTCAGTAATCTCATTGGGGCTGTACTGATCCTGCACAAGTACAGCAGCACCTGTGCAGTAACCCTGAGCTGCTTGTACATCAGTGGCTCCATGCTACTGTGCATGCAGCTCACTGACACTCCAATGACTTGTCAGTAATCTCATTGGGGCTGTACTGAACCTGCATAAGTACAGCAGCACCTGTGCAGTAAGTCTGAGCTGCTTGTGTATCAGTGGCTCCATGCTACTGTGCATGCAGCTCGGAGACCCTCCAATGACTTGTCAGTAATCTCATTGGGGCTGTACTGATCCTGCACAAGTACAGCAGCACCTGTGCAGTAACCCTGAGCTGCTTGTACATCAGTGGCTCCATGCTACTGTGTATGCAGCTCACTGACCCTCCAATGACTTGTCAGTAATCTCATTGGGGCTGTACTGATCCTGCACAAGTACAGCAGAACCTGTGCAGTAAGTCTGAGCTGCTTGTGCATCAGTGGCTCCATGCTACTGTGCATGCAGCTCGGAGACCCTCCAATGACTTGTCAGTAATCTCATTGGGGCTGTACTGATACTGCACAAGTACAGCAGCACCTGTGCAGTAAGTCTGAGCTGCTTGTGTATCAGCGGCTCCATGCTACTGTGCATGCAGCTCGGAGACCCTCCAATGACTTGTCAGTAATCTCATTGGGGCTGTACTGATCCTGCACAAGTACAGCAGCACCTGTGCAGTAACCCTGAGCTGCTTGTACATCAGTGGCTCCATGCTACTGTGCATGCAGCTCACTGACCCTCCAATGACTTGTCAGTAATCTCATTGGAGCTGTACTGATCCTGCACAAGTACAGCAGCACCTGTGCAGTAACCCTGAGCTGCTTGTGTATCAGTGGCTCCATGCTACTGTGCATGCAGCTCGGAGACCCTCCAATGACTTGTCAGTAATCTCATTGGGGCTGTAGTCAGCCTGCACAAGTACAGCAGCACCTGTGCAGTAAGCCTGAGCTGCTTGTACATCAGTGGCTCCATGCTACTGTGCATGCAGCTCACTGACCCTCCAATGACTTGTCAGTAATCTCATTGGGGCTGTACTGATCCTGCACAAGTACAGCAGAACCTGTGCAGTAAGCCTGAGCTGCTTGTACATCAGTGGCTCCATGCTACTGTGCATGCAGCTCGGAGACCCTCCAATGACTTGTCAGGTAATTTCATTGGGGCTGTACTGATCCTGCACAAGTACAGCAGAACCTGTGCAGTAAGCCTGAGCTGCTTGTACATCAACGGCTCCATGCTACTCTGCATGCAGCTCACTGACCCTCCAATGACTTGTCAGTAATATCATTGGGGCTGTACTGATCCTGCACAAGTACAGCAGAACCTGTGTAGTAAGTCTGAGCTGCTTGTGCATCAACGGCTCCATGTTACTGTGCATGCAGCTCACTGACCCTCCAATGACTTGTCAGTAATCTCATTGGGGCTGTACTGATCCTGCACAAGTACAGCAGCACCTGTGCAGTAACCCTGAGCTGCTTGTACATCAGTGGCTCCATGCTTCTGTGCATGCAGCTCGGAGACCCTCCAATGACTTGTCAGTAATCTCATTGGGGCTGTACTGATCCTGCACAAGTACAGCAGCACCTGTGCAGTAAGCCTGAGCTGCTTGTGCATCAGTGGCTCCATGCTACTGTGCATGCAGCTCACTGACCCTCCAATGACTTGTCAGTAATATCATTGGGGCTGTACTGATCCTGCCCAAGTACAGCAGCACCTGTGCAGTAACCCTGAGCTGCTTGTGCATTAGTGGCTCCATGCTACTGTGCATGCAGCTCACTGACCCTCCAATGACTTGTCAGTAATCTCATTGGGGCTGTACTGATCCTGCACAAGTACAGCAGAACCTGTGCAGTAACCCTGAGCTGCTTGTGTATCAGTGGCTCCATGCTACTGTGCATGCAGCTCGGAGACCCTCCAATGACTTGTCAGTAATCTCATTGGGGCTGTACTCAGCCTGCACAAGTACAGCAGCACCTGTGCAGTAACCCTGAGCTGCTTGTACATCAGCGGCTCCATGCTACTGTGCATGCAGCTCACTGACCCTCCAATGACTTGTCAGTAATCTCATTGGGGCTGTACTGATCCTGCACAAGTACAGCAGAACCTGTGCAGTAAGCCTGAGCTGCTTGTACATCAACGGCTCCATGCTACTGTGCATGCAGCTCACTGACCCTCCAATGACTTGTCAGTAATCTCATTGGGGCTGTACTGAACCTGCACAAGTACAGCAGCACCTGTGCAGTAACCCTGAGCTGCTTGTACATCAGTGGCTCCATGCTACTGTGCATGCAGCTCGGAGACCCTCCAATGACTTGTCAGTAATCTCATTGGGGCTTTACTGATCCTGCACAAGTACAGCAGCACCTGTGCAGTAAGCCTGAGCTGCTTGTGCATCAGTGGCTCCATGCTACTGTGCATGCAGCTCGGAGACCCTCCAATGACTTGTCAGTAATCTCATTGGGGCTGTACTGATCCTGCACAAGTACAGCAGAACCTGTGCAGTAACCCTGAGCTGCTTGTACATCAGTGGCTCCATGCTACTGTGCATGCAGCTCACTGACCCTCCAATGACTTGTCAGTAATCTCATTGGGGCTGTACTGATCCTGCACAAGTACAGCAGCACCTGTGCAGTAAGCCTGAGCTGCTTGTACATCAGTGGCTCCATGCTACTGTGCATGCAGCTCGGAGACCCTCCAATGACTTGTCAGTAATCTCATTGGGGCTGTACTGATCCTGCCCAAGTACAGCAGCACCTGTGCAGTAACCCTGAGCTGCTTGTACATCAGTGGCTCCATGCTACTGTGCATGCAGCTCGGAGACCCTCCAATGACTTGTCAGTAATCTCATTGGGGCTGTACTGATCCTGCACAAGTACAGCAGAACCTGTGCAGTAAGCCTGAGCTGCTTGTACATCAATGGCTCCATGCTACTGTGCATGCAGCTCACTGACCCTCCAATGACTTGTCAGTAATCTCATTGGGGCTGTACTGATCCTGCACAAGTACAGCAGAACCTGTGCAGTAAGCCTGAGCTGCTTGTACATCAATGGCTCCATGCTACTGTGCATGCAGCTCACTGACCCTCCAATGACTTGTCAGTAATCTCATTGGGGCTGTACTGATCCTGCACAAGTACAGCAGCACCTGTGCAGTAAGCCTGAGCTGCTTGTGCATCAGTGGCTCCATGCTACTGTGCATGCAGCTTGGAGACCCTCCAATGACTTGTCAGTAATCTCATTGGGGCTGTACTGATCCTGCACAAGTACAGCAGCACCTGTGCAGTAAGCCTGAGCTGCTTGTACATCAGTGGCTCCATGCTACTGTGCATGCAGCTCGGAGACCCTCCAATGACTTGTCAGTAATCTCATTGGGGCTGTACTGATCCTGCACAAGTACAGCAGAACCTGTGCAGTAAGTCTGAGCTGCTTGTACATCAACGGCTCCATGTTACTGTGCATGCAGCTCACTGACCCTCCAATGACTTGTCAGTAATATCATTGGGGCTGTACTCAGCCTGCACAAGTACAGCAGCACCTGTGCAGTAAGTCTGAGCTGCTTGTACATCAGTGGCTCCATGCTACTGTGCATGCAGCTCACTGACCCTCCAATGACTTGTCAGTAATCTCATTGGGGCTGTACTGATCCTGCACAAGTACAGCAGCACCTGTGCAGTAACCCTGAGCTGCTTGTACATCAGTGGCTCCATGCTACTGTGCATGCAGCTCGGAGACCCTCCAATGACTTGTCAGTAATCTCATTGGGGCTGTACTGATCCTGCACAAGTACAGCAGAACCTGTGCAGTAACCCTGAGCTGCTTGTGTATCAGCGGCTCCATGCTACTGTGCATGCAGCTCACTGACCCTCCAATGACTTGTCAGTAATCTCATTAGGGCTGTACTGATCCTGCACAAGTACAGCAGCACCTGTGCAGTAACCCTGAGCTGCTTGTACATCAGTGGCTCCATGCTACTGTGCATGCAGCTCACTGACCCTCCAATGACTTGTCAGTAATCTCATTGGGGCTGTACTGATCCTGCACAAGTACAGCAGAACCTGTGCAGTAAGTCTGAGCTGCTTGTGCATCAGTGGCTCCATGCTACTGTGCATGCAGCTCGGAGACCCTCCAATGACTTGTCAGTAATCTCATTGGGGCTGTACTGATCCTGCACAAGTACAGCAGCACCTGTGCAGTAACCCTGAGCTGCTTGTACATCAGTGGCTCCATGCTACTGTGCATGCAGCTCACTGACCCTCCAATGACTTGTCAGTAATCTCATTGGGGCTGTACTGATCCTGCACAAGTACAGCAGAACCTGTGCAGTAAGTCTGAGCTGCTTGTGCATCAGTGGCTCCATGCTACTGTGCATGCAGCTCGGAGACCCTCCAATGACTTGTCAGTAATCTCATTGGGGCTGTACTGATACTGCACAAGTACAGCAGCACCTGTGCAGTAAGTCTGAGCTGCTTGTGTATCAGCGGCTCCATGCTACTGTGCATGCAGCTCACTGACCCTCCAATGACTTGTCAGTAATCTCATTGGGGCTGTACTGATCCTGCACAAGTACAGCAGCACCTGTGCAGTAACCCTGAGCTGCTTGTACATCAGTGGCTCCATGCTACTGTGCATGCAGCTCACTGACCCTCCAATGACTTGTCAGTAATCTCATTGGAGCTGTACTGATCCTGCACAAGTACAGCAGCACCTGTGCAGTAAGCCTGAGCTGCTTGTACATCAGTGGCTCCATGCTACTGTGCATGCAGCTCACTGACCCTCCAATGACTTGTCAGTAATCTCATTGGGGCTGTACTGATCCTGCACAAGTACAGCAGAACCTGTGCAGTAAGCCTGAGTGTCTTGTGCATCAGTGGCTCCACGCTACTGTGCATGCAGCTCGGAGACCCTCCAATGACTTGTCAGGTAATTTCATTGGGGCTGTACTGATCCTGCACAAGTACAGCAGAACCTGTGCAGTAAGCCTGAGCTGCTTGTACATCAACGGCTCCATGCTACTGTGCATGCAGCTCACTGACCCTCCAATGACTTGTCAGTAATCTCATTGGGGCTGTACTGAACCTGCATAAGTACAGCAGCACCTGTGCAGTAACCCTGAGCTGCTTGTGTATCAGCGGCTCCATGCTACTGTGCATGCAGCTCACTGACCCTCCAATGACTTGTCAGTAATATCATTGGGGCTGTACTGATCCTGCACAAGTACAGCAGAACCTGTGTAGTAAGTCTGAGCTGCTTGTACATCAACGGCTCCATGCTACTGTGCATGCAGCTCACTGACCCTCCAATGACTTGTCAGTAATCTCATTGGGGCTGTACTGATCCTGCACAAGTACAGCAGAACCTGTGTAGTAAGTCTGAGCTGCTTGTGCATCAACGGCTCCATGTTACTGTGCATGCAGCTCACTGACCCTCCAATGACTTGTCAGTAATCTCATTGGGGCTGTACTGATCCTGCACAAGTACAGCAGCACCTGTGCAGTAACCCTGAGCTGCTTGTACATCAGTGGCTCCATGCTTCTGTGCATGCAGCTCGGAGACCCTCCAATGACTTGTCAGTAATCTCATAGGGGCTGTACTGATCCTGCACAAGTACAGCAGCACCTGTGCAGTAAGCCTGAGCTGCTTGTGCATCAGTGGCTCCATGCTACTGTGCATGCAGCTCACTGACCCTCCAATGACTTGTCAGTAATATCATTGGGGCTGTACTGATCCTGCCCAAGTACAGCAGCACCTGTGCAGTAACCCTGAGCTGCTTGTGCATTAGTGGCTCCATGCTACTGTGCATGCAGCTCACTGACCCTCCAATGACTTGTCAGTAATCTCATTGGGGCTGTACTGATCCTGCACAAGTACAGCAGCACCTGTGCAGTAAGCCTGAGCTGCTTGTACATCAGTGGCTCCATGCTACTGTGCATGCAGCTCGGAGACCCTCCAATGACTTGTCAGTAATCTCATTGGGGCTGTACTGATCCTGCACAAGTACAGCAGAACCTGTGCAGTAAGTCTGAGCTGCTTGTACATCAGTGGCTCAATGCTACTGTGCATGCAGCTCACTGACCCTCCAATGACTTGTCAGTAATCTCATTGGGGCTGTACTGATCCTGCACAAGTACAGCAGAACCTGTGTAGTAAGTCTTAGCTGCTTGTGCATCAGTGGCTCCATGCTACTGTGCATGCAGCTCACTGACCCTCCAATGACTTGTCAGTAATCTCATTGGGGCTGTACTGATCCTGCACAAGTACAGCAGAACCTGTGCAGTAACCCTGAGCTGCTTGTGTATCAGTGGCTCCATGCTACTGTGCATGCAGCTCGGAGACCCTCCAATGACTTGTCAGTAATCTCATTGGGGCTGTACTCAGCCTGCACAAGTACAGCAGAACCTGTGCAGTAACCCTGAGCTGCTTGTGTATCAGTGGCTCCATGCTACTGTGCATGCAGCTCACTGACACTCCAATGACTTGTCAGTAATCTCATTGGGGCTGTACTGATCCTGCACAAGTACAGCAGAACCTGTGCAGTAAGCCTGAGCTGCTTGTACATCAGTGGCTCCATGCTACTGTGCATGCAGCTCGGAGACCCTCCAATGACTTGTCAGTAATCTCATTGGGGCTGTACTGATCCTGCACAAGTACAGCAGCACCTGTGCAGTAACCCTGAGCTGCTTGTACATCAACGGCTCCATGCTACTGTGCATGCAGCTCACTGACCCTCCAATGACTTGTCAGTAATCTCATTGGGGCTGTACTGATCCTGCACAAGTACAGCAGCACCTGTGCAGTAAGCCTGAGCTGCTTGTGCATCAGTGGCTCCATGCTACTGTGCATGCAGCTCGGAGACCCTCCAATGACTTGTCAGTAATCTCATTGGGGCTGTACTGATCCTGCACAAGTACAGCAGAACCTGTGCAGTAAGCCTGAGCTGCTTGTACATCAATGGCTCCATGCTACTGTGCATGCAGCTCACTGACCCTCCAATGACTTGTCAGTAATCTCATTGGGGCTGTACTGATCCTGCACAAGTACAGCAGAACCTGTGCAGTAAGCCTGAGCTGCTTGTACATCAATGGCTCCATGCTACTGTGCATGCAGCTCACTGACCCTCCAATGACTTGTCAGTAATCTCATTGGGGCTGTACTGATCCTGCACAAGTACAGCAGCACCTGTGCAGTAAGCCTGAGCTGCTTGTGCATCAGTGGCTCCATGCTACTGTGCATGCAGCTTGGAGACCCTCCAATGACTTGTCAGTAATCTCATTGGGGCTGTACTGATCCTGCACAAGTACAGCAGCACCTGTGCAGTAAGCCTGAGCTGCTTGTACATCAGTGGCTCCATGCTACTGTGCATGCAGCTCGGAGACCCTCCAATGACTTGTCAGTAATCTCATTGGGGCTGTACTGATCCTGCACAAGTACAGCAGAACCTGTGCAGTAAGTCTGAGCTGCTTGTACATCAACGGCTCCATGTTACTGTGCATGCAGCTCACTGACCCTCCAATGACTTGTCAGTAATATCATTGGGGCTGTACTCAGCCTGCACAAGTACAGCAGCACCTGTGCAGTAAGTCTGAGCTGCTTGTACATCAGTGGCTCCATGCTACTGTGCATGCAGCTCGGAGACCCTCCAATGACTTGTCAGTAATCTCATTGGGGCTGTACTGATCCTGCACAAGTACAGCAGCACCTGTGCAGTAAGTCTGAGCTGCTTGTACATCAGCGGCTCCATGCTACTGTGCATGCAGCTCACTGACCCTCCAATGACTTGTCAGTAATCTCATTGGGGCTGTACTGATCCTGCACAAGTACAGCAGCACCTGTGCAGTAACCCTGAGCTGCTTGTACATCAGTGGCTCCATGCTACTGTGCATGCAGCTCACTGACCCTCCAATGACTTGTCAGTAATCTCATTGGGGCTGTACTGATCCTGCACAAGTACAGCAGCACCTGTGCAGTAACCCTGAGCTGCTTGTACATCAGTGGCTCCATGCTACTGTGCATGCAGCTCGGAGACCCTCCAATGACTTGTCAGTAATATCATTGGGGCTGTACTGATCCTGCACAAGTACAGCAGCACCTGTGCAGTAACCCTGAGCTGCTTGTACATCAGTGGCTCCATGCTACTGTGCATGCAGCTCACTGACCCTCCAATGACTTGTCAGTAATCTCATTAGGGCTGTACTGATCCTGCACAAGTACAGCAGCACCTGTGCAGTAACCCTGAGCTGCTTGTACATCAGTGGCTCCATGCTACTGTGCATGCAGCTCACTGACCCTCCAATGACTTGTCAGTAATCTCATTGGGGCTGTACTGATCCTGCATAAGTACAGCAGCACCTGTGCAGTAACCCTGAGCTGCTTGTACATCAGTGGCTCCATGCTACTGTGCATGCAGCTCACTGACCCTCCAATGACTTGTCAGTAATCTCATTGGGGCTGTACTGATCCTGCACAAGTACAGCAGAACCTGTGCAGTAACCCTGAGCTGCTTGCACATCAGTGGCTCCATGCTACTGTGCATGCAGCTCACTGACCCTCCAATGACTTGTCAGTAATATCATTGGGGCTGTACTGATCCTGCACAAGTACAGCAGCACCTGTGCAGTAACCCTGAGCTGCTTGTGCATCAGTGGCTCAATGCTACTGTGCATGCAGCTCACTGACCCTCCAATGACTTGTCAGTAATCTCATTGGGGCTGTACTGATCCTGCACAAGTACAGCAGCACCTGTGCAGTAAGCCTGAGCTGCTTGTACATCAGCGGCTCCATGCTACTGTGCATGCAGCTCGGAGACCCTCCAATGACTTGTCAGTAATCTCATTGGGGCTGTACTGATCCTGCACAAGTACAGCAGCACCTGTGCAGTAACCCTGAGCTGCTTGTGCATCAGTGGCTCCATGCTACTGTGCATGCAGCTCGGAGACCCTCCAATGACTTGTCAGTAATCTCATTGGGGCTGTACTGATCCTGCACAAGTACAGCAGAACCTGTGCAGTAACCCTGAGCTGCTTGTGTATCAGCGGCTCCATGCTACTGTGCATGCAGCTTACTGACCCTACAATGACTTGTCAGTAATCTCATTGGGGCTGTACTGATCCTGCACAAGTACAGCAGCACCTGTGCAGTAAGTCTGAGCTGCTTGTGCATCAGTGGCTCCATGCTACTGTGCATGCAGCTCACTGACCCTCCAATGACTTGTCAGTAATCTCATTGGGGCTGTACTGATCCTGCACAAGTACAGCAGCACCTGTGCAGTAAGTCTGAGCTGCTTGTGCATCAGTGGCTCCATGCTACTGTGCATGCAGCTCACTGACCCTCCAATGACTTGTCAGTAATATCATTGGGGCTGTACTGATCCTGCACAAGTACAGCAGCACCTGTGCAGTAAGCCTGAGCTGCTTGTACATCAGTGGCTCCATGCTACTGTGCATGCAGCTCGGAGACCCTCCAATGACTTGTCAGTAATCTCATTGGGGCTGTACTGATCCTGCACAAGTACAGCAGAACCTGTGCAGTAACCCTGAGCTGCTTGTACATCAGTGGCTCCATGCTACTGTGCATGCAGCTCGGAGACCCTCCAATGACTTGTCAGTAATATCATTGGGGCTGTACTGATCCTGCACAAGTACAGCAGCACCTGTGCAGTAACCCTGAGCTGCTTGTACATCAGTGGCTCCATGCTACTGTGCATGCAGCTCGGAGACCCTCCAATGACTTGTCAGTAATCTCATTGGGGCTGTACTGATCCTGCACAAGTACAGCAGCACCTGTGCAGTAAGCCTGAGCTGCTTGTGCATCAGTGGCTCCATGCTACTGTGCATGCAGCTCGGAGACCCTCCAATGACTTGTCAGTAATCTCATTGGGGCTGTACTGATCCTGCACAAGTACAGCAGCACCTGTGCAGTAACCCTGAGCTGCTTGTGCATCAGTGGCTCCATGCTACTGTGCATGCAGCTCGGAGACCCTCCAATGACTTGTCAGTAATCTCATTGGGGCTGTACTGATCCTGCACAAGTACAGCAGAACCTGTGCAGTAACCCTGAGCTGCTTGTACATCAGTGGCTCCATGCTACTGTGCATGCAGCTCACTGACCCTCCAATGACTTGTCAGTAATATCATTGGGGCTGTACTGATCCTGCACAAGTACAGCAGCACCTGTGCAGTAACCCTGAGCTGCTTGTACATCAACGGCTCCATGCTACTGTGCATGCAGCTCACTGACCCTCCAATGACTTGTCAGTAATCTCATTGGGGCTGTACTGATCCTGCACAAGTACAGCAGAACCTGTGCAGTAAGCCTGAGCTGCTTGTACATCAGCGGCTCCATGCTACTGTGCATGCAGCTCGGAGACCCTCCAATGACTTGTCAGTAATATCATTGGGGCTGTACTGATCCTGCACAAGTACAGCAGCACCTGTGCAGTAATCCTGAGCTGCTTGTACATCAGTGGCTCCATGCTACTGTGCATTCAGCTCACTGACCCTCCAATGACTTGTCAGTAATCTCATTGGGGCTGTACTGATCCTGCATAAGTACAGCAGCACCTGTGCAGTAACCCTGAACTGCTTGTACATCAGTGGCTCCATGCTACTGTGCATGCAGCTCGGAGACCCTCCAATGACTTGTCAGTAATCTCATTGGGGCTGTACTGATCCTGCACAAGTACAGCAGCACCTGTGCAGTAACCCTGAGCTGCTTGTACATCAGTGGCTCCATGCTACTGTGCATGCAGCTCGGAGACCCTCCAATGACTTGTCAGTAATCTCATTGGGGCTGTACTGATCCTGCACAAGTACAGCACCACCTGTGCAGTAAGTCTGAGCTGCTTGTGCATCAGTGGCTCCATGCTACTGTGCATGCAGCTCGGAGACCCTCCAATGACTTGTCAGTAATCTCATTGGGGCTGTACTGATCCTGCACAAGTACAGCAGCACCTGTGCAGTAACCCTGAGCTGCTTGTACATCAGCGGCTCCATGCTACTGTGCATGCAGCTCACTGACCCTCCAATGACTTGTCAGTAATCTCATTGGGGCTGTACTGAACCTGCACAAGTACAGCAGCACCTGTGCAGTAAGCCTGAGCTGCTTGTACATCAGTGGCTCCATGCTACTGTGCATGCAGCTTGGAGACCCTCCAGTGACTTGTCAGTAATCTCATTGGGGCTGTACTGATCCTGCACAAGTACAGCAGCACCTGTGCAGTAACCCTGAGCTGCTTGTACATCAGCGGCTCCATGCTACTGTGCATGCAGCTCACTGACCCTCCAATGACTTGTCAGTAATCTCATTGGGGCTGTACTGAACCTGCACAAGTACAGCAGCACCTGTGCAGTAAGCCTGAGCTGCTTGTACATCAGTGGCTCCATGCTACTGTGCATGCAGCTCGGAGACCCTCCAATGACTTGTCAGTAATCTCATTGGGGCTGTACTGATCCTGCACAAGTACAGCAGAACCTGTGCAGTAACCCTGAGCTGCTTGTGCATCAGTGGCTCCATGCTACTGTGCATGCAGCTCACTGACCCTCCAATGACTTGTCGGTAATCTCATTGGGGCTGTACTGATCCTGCACAAGTACAGCAGCACCTGTGCAGTAACCCTGAGCTGCTTGTACATCAGTGGCTCCATGCTACTGTGCATGCAGCTCGGAGACCCTCCAATGACTTGTCAGTAATCTCATTGGGGCTGTACTGATCCTGCACAAGTACAGCAGCACCTGTGCAGTAAGCCTGAGCTGCTTGTACATCAGCGGCTCCATGCTACTGTGCATGCAGCTCACTGACCCTCCAATGACTTGTCAGTAATCTCATTGGGGCTGTACTGATCCTGCACAAGTACAGCAGCACCTGTGCAGTAACCCTGAGCTGCTTGTACATCAGTGGCTCCATGCTACTGTGCATGCAGCTCGGAGACCCTCCAATGACTTGTCAGTAATCTCATTGGGGCTGTACTGATCCTGCACAAGTACAGCAGCACCTGTGCAGTAAGCCTGAGCTGCTTGTACATCAGCGGCTCCATGCTACTGTGCATGCAGCTCGGAGACCCTCCAATGACTTGTCAGTAATCTCATTGGGGCTTTACTGATCCTGCACAAGTACAGCATCACCTGTGCAGTAAGCCTGAGCTGCTTGTACATCAGTGGCTCCATGCTACTGTGCATGCAGCTCACTGACCCTCCAATGACTTGTCAGTAATCTCATTGGGGCTGTACTGATCCTGCACAAGTACAGCAGCACCTGTGCTGTAACCCTGAGCTGCTTGTGTATCAGTGGCTCCATGCTACTGTGCATGCAGCTCGGAGACCCTCCAATGACTTGTCAGTAATCTCATTGGGGCTGTACTGATCCTGCACAAGTACAGCATCACCTGTGCAGTAAGCCTGAGCTGCTTGTACATCAGTGGCTCCATGCTACTGTGCATGCAGCTCACTGACCCTCCAATGACTTGTCAGTAATCTCATTGGGGCTGTACTGATCCTGCACAAGTACAGCAGAACCTGTGCAGTAACCCTGAGCTGCTTGTGTATCAGCGGCTCCATGCTACTGTGCATGCAGCTCGGAGACCCTCCAATGACTTGTCAGTAATCTCATTGGGGCTGTACTGATCCTGCATAAGTACAGCAGAATCTGTGCAGTAACCCTGAGCTGCTTGTACATCAATGGCTCCATGCTACTGTGCATGCAGCTCACTGACCCTCCAATGACTTGTCGGTAATCTCATTGGGGCTGTGCACTTCAAGCACAAGTGTGGCTGTACTGTCCTTGCCTGCGTGGACATGGGAGGAGGATTACTGGCAGTGGTACCTTTATTGCGTTGTGCTGTGACATCACCCTTAAACGCATTGTAAAGCATAATTGCCAGTTTGTTCTTCATGTGCTGCATCCTTTCTGCCTTCTGGTGAGTTGGTAACATGTCCGCCACTTTGTGCTTATACCGAGGGTCTAGTAGCATGGCCACCCAGTACAGCTCATTCCCCTTGAGTTTTTTTATACAGGGGTCCCTCAACAGTCTGGACAGCATGAAAGCCACCATCTGCACAAACTTGGATCTAGACGTACTATCTAGCTTCTCTTGCTCTTCCTCAGTGACGTCAGGTAAGTCCTCCTCCTCCCCCCAGCCACGAACAATACCACGGGAACGTCGAGCAGCACAAGCCCCCTGTGACGTCTGCTGTGGTTGTTCTTCTGCCGCCTCCTCCTCCAAAGAAACACCTTCCTCATCATCCAAGTCTGACTCCTCTTCCCCACATGATTCTTCCTCCTCCTCCCCCCTCTGTGCTGCCGCAGGTGTTGAGGAAACATCTGGTTCTGATGAAATTTGCTCCCACAACTGTTCCTCCTGTAACTATTCCTCTTCACGCTCCTCCACAGCTTGACCCACTACTCTACGCACGGCACACTCCAGGAAGTAAGCGTACAGGATCAAGTCGCTGATGGTGTTCACTGTGACTCACCAGGTTGGTCACCTCCTCAAACGGCCGCATGAGCCTGCAGGCATTTCACATCAGTGTCCAGTTGTTGGGCCAGAACATCCCCATCTCCCCAGATCGTGTTGTTTTACTGTAATCGTACAGGTACTGGGTGACGGCTTTCTCCTGTTCTACCAGGTGAGAGAACATGAGCACTCAACACAAAAGGTAGGTAAGTATATGCAGTGATGAGGTGGGTGCACTCAAAACAACTGGTAGGTATATACAGTGATGAGGTGGGTTTACTCAACACAACAGGTAGGTATATACAGTGATGAGGTGGGTGCACTGAGCATAACAGGTAGGTAGGTAGCTAGCTAGGTGCACTGATGGGTATTACAACAATGTGCACCAGGCTGTCACACACACAGGTAGTCACTGAATGTGCTGGGCCTGGCAGTGGCACACACACAGTAGGAATTACCAAGGCTGTCTATGCAACACAAGTGTCAGTGGGACACACACAAAACAAAAAAAAATAGATCACAATAACAAGATTAGCTCTGAAAAGAGCTGTTGTGGGGTGATATTGTAGCAATAAGAATCAGCAAGGAGCAAGCTAAGAAGCCTACAAGAGCCTAACTAAGCTTTCCCTGAGAGTCTGCGGCAGCTTTCCCTTCACTAATTATTGCAGGCACATGAGTGAGTGTAATGGCCGGCGCTACCTGCCTTTTATAGGGGGGGCTCCAGGAGGGAGTGTAGCCTGATTGGCTACAATGTGCCCAGGGCTGGCCCTAGACTTTTTGCCGCCTGAGGCAAAATGTGAAAAAATTGCTGGGGGCCGCCGAGCTGGAGGGGTAGTGGGCAGGACGAGGGTATTGGGCCTAGCCGTGGGGAAGGGGGCGGACCCCCCCTCCCTCGCCTGGGTCCCCCGATCTGCGCTCCCTTCCAGCTTTAAATAGTGAGTAAGCAGCCGACAGTAAGAGGCACGGGCGGGGGATCACTCACCTCTTCCTCGTTCCAGCGTGCACTCCACTGACGTCACTTCCTGCAACGCCGGCCACTTACATTACAGTGGGCGGCGTTGCAGGAAGTGACGTCAGTGGAGCGCACGCTGGAACGAGGAAGAGGTGAGTGATCCCGCCCGTGCCTTTTACTGTCGGCTGCTTACTCACTATTTAAAGCTGGAAGGGAGCGCAGATCGGGGGACCCAGGCGAGAGAGGGGGGGTCCGACCCCCCTCCCCACCCCTAGGCCCAATACCCCCGTCCTGCTCGCTATCCCTCCAGCTCGGCGGCCGGCCCCCCGCACCCACGGACGGGCGGGTGCCGCCCCTAGAAGTTTGCCGCCTGAGGCAAATGTTTCACCCCGCCTCATGAGCGGGCCGGCCCTGAATGTGCCTGCTGACTGTGATGTCGCCTAAAGGGGGCGAACCGAACTTCCGGAAAATTTCCCGGGTTCTCCGCGATCACGAACCCCGGAAGTTTGCCTGGAACCGTTCGGGCCATCTCTATTACAGATATAACCTTTTCCCCAGCTACTCAGACACTCTCCTGCTCCCAACGTTGTGTGAACAGTTTGGGGAACCAGCTCTCCACCTGCCTGGCCAGCATCACTGCATCCTTACCACATCACTGCCAGCCAGGCCAGCACAGCATCACTGTCAGCCAGGCTAGGCAGTCCAGCATCATGTGTGAGGGCAATTGCTGCATTTTATATGTGGAGTAATTTTTACATTTCATATGTGGCGGTGATTGCTCTGAATTTTAAATGTAGAGTGGCCTTTAATGTATGAGTTGTTTGTTTGGTTTTTTTTTTACTAGAACCACAGTATTCAGTATAAATTGCCATGTTGGCACTCTGTGATCAATAAGTGGATTTGGGGTCGCAGATTGGGCACTCGGTAACTGAACGGTTCACCACCACTGGCCTATAGCATGGTCTATAAAGACATGGATGACTGGCCTGCATGGAGCCCTGATCTTAACCCCACAGAGAGCACCTTTGGGATGAATTGGGGACTGTGAGCCTTGCTTTCTTATACAACATCAATGCCTGTGCATTAAACGATTGTTGTTATATAATTAAAATATAAAAACCTTTGTATTTGGAATGGGGTGGCATTAAAGTTCCCTTGTGTGGAAAGGCAGTCAATGGCTCAACACATCTCATGATGATTGGGTATTTTCCCTTTGCGTTCAATTCTCTATAATTACTAGAGATGGCTGGATGTAAAACTTGCAGTAAATTAGCATTATTTATTTATTTATTGGTACCATTAAGGTCCACAACCAATCAGAAGTTCCAACAGTCATTGCAGCTGATTACAGGCTAGGATAACTGTTTTACCAGTTGTGGCCACTAGATGCCAATATTGCCTATTTTTTTCCCCTAAGTTAGCTGCATTACCACCTGTGGCCACCAGGGGGTGAATTGATTATCCTCCTAATTAGAGAATAATCGGAGGATACTAAGTCCTTTATGGCCAGAGGTGGCACTGTGGAGCATATTTCCTTGTCCAGGTTCCCCCTCTTTGGGAGGCCATATCTCTGCGGCCCTTTGCACCAGCAACCCCATATTTCAAGTGTGTAGAGCAGAGGATCATGGCTACATGTGAGCATAAGCTGGATCATGCTAGCTCCAGCCTCTTCCCCCCCCCCCCAGAATTGGAGATACTGCACCCCAAAAATGGAAAAAAAAATTGTTCAAGTTTGAAATTGTCCAAGTTTTGGCATTTGCCGCTTTTGAACCCTAGAGCTCAGAGCTTAGCTTTTGATGCCAGTGCCTAGCTCAAAGCATGTTCTACATGCACTCCAGATTTGGGGTTTCTGACTCCCCAGAGCCGGAGATATTGGGTTCCAAAAAAGGTCCAAAACCATATACTTTTTCAACCCAACCAAAAACAGTTTTGGGGCTCTAACTCCGGCGTACTTGGGGCCAGGGGCCCCAAATGTGGCATGTGTCTTCACCAGGTAGGGGACCACCTGCATGCCAAGCTTGGGGCCCCCAGCTAGTGTTGGGCGAACACCTGGATGTTCGGGTTCGGGCCGAACAGGCTGAACATGGGCCAGATGTTCGGCATGTTCGGCCCGAACGCCGAACTCAATGGAAGTCAATGGGACCCCCGAACATGGGGGCCCTATGGGGTCGCAGGCATAAGGGGGGAGCATGCCCCGGTCACGGGGGGGGGTCAGAAATTCCCCCCACCCCCTCCGCTAGCGCTCCCCCCTCTGCCCGCTTCCCCATAAAAAAAGTTATAGTACCTGGTGCCTGGTGGCTGGCAGTGGAGTGAGGAGGAGGAGGAGGAGTCCGAGTAGCAGAGTGGCGTTGAGGCCGGGCAGCGGGCGGTTCAGCGCTAGTACCCTTGTGGTACTTCCGCCCTTTCTCTGACCTCACGTCCTCTGCATACGAGGGTACGCATCACGCGTACCCTCGTATGCGTCATCACGCAGAGGACGTGAGGTCAGAGAAAGGGCGGAAGTACCACAAGGTACTAGCGCTGAACCGCCCGAACCGCCCGCTGCCCGGCCTCAACGCCACTCTGCTACTCGGACTCCTCCTCCTCCTCCTCACTCCACTGCCAGCCACCAGGCACCAGGTACTATAACTTTTTTTATGGGGAAGCGGGCAGAGGGGGGAGCGCTAGCGGAGGGGGTGGGGGGAATTTCCGACCCCCCCCGCGACCGGGGCATGCTCCCCCCTTATGCCTGCGACCCCATAGGGGGGCAGTATTCGGCCGAACAGGGCCCTGTTCGGCCGAACAGGGGCCCTGTTCGGCCGAACAGGGGCCCTGTTCGGCCATGTTCGGCCATGCATTCAACAGTTCGGGCGAACCCCGAACAGTTTGGCCGAACACCACCAGGTGTTCGGCCGAACTCGAACATCACCCGAACAGGGTGATGTTCTGCAGAACCCGAACAGTGGCGAACACTGTTCGCCCAACACTACCCCCAGCCTCCAGAGTTTGGAATTGTGCCCCGATGTCCATTTTTGGGTGGGCTGGGCACATTCAGTAACTTCTGTTGGTGCCAGTGGGCCAGAAATTTCTGTGCGGGGCCCTCGGGAGAATGCACAGTAAATTTAGTGCGGCTGCGACTTGCAGCTTACCAGATATGGCCTTTTCCCCAGCTACTCAGACACTCTCCTGCTCCCAACATTGTGGGAACAGTTTGGGGAGCCAGCTCACCACCTGCCTGGCCAGCATCACTGCATCCTTACCACATCACTAGAGATGGGCCGAACGGTTCGCCGGCGAACGGTTCCAGGCGAACTTTGGGGGTTCGCGTTCGCCTGCATCAGGCGAACTTTTGCGGAAGTTCGATTCGCCCCATAATGCTGTATTGAGCAAAATTTTTAGCCTCCATTTCACTGTCAGCAGACATGTTATTGTCAAATACACTGCTTTCAGTGCTAGAGAACTCGCCCACCCTCCCTTCAAGCTAGGTCTTTTATACCATTTGACTCAGTTGTCTGGCTACACACTCTGCTAGGGAGATTTTAATTGGCCCTCCTCCCTTCTCCCCTTCTACCCTTCTACCTATTCCCTCCTCCCTCCTACTGGAGGGAGGAGGGTCTCTTCTGCCAGGGAATTATACTATTTTAAAAACCAGTATACATCATACCATAGCTGGGAATACATACATGAGTATACATCATACCATAGCTGGGGATACATACATGAGTATACATCATACCATAGCTGGGAATCAAACCCAGATCTCACTGTGTGGTGGGCACGTCACCCTAAGCACTGTACCACTACAGAAGTAAGTGAAGCTTGCCTAAAATTTTACATTTATGCTCAATGCAATAGAACCATTAGGTTGCTTAAAGGAGAACTGTAGTGAGAGGTATATGGAGGCTGCCATATTGATTTCCTTTTAAGCTATACCAGTTGCCTGGCAGCCCTGCTGATCTATTTGGCTGCAGTAATAATAATAATCCAAACATTTGTATAGCGCTTTTCTCCTGTCAGACTCAAAGCGCTCAAGAGCTGCAAGCCACAGGGACGCGCTCAAGAGGCCACCCTGCAGTGTTAGGGAGTCTTGCCTTGAACTCCTTACTGAATAGGTACTTGACCTAGCCAGGATTCAAACCCTGGTCTCCCATGTCAAAGGCAGAGCCCTTAACCAGTACACTATCCAGCCACTGTAGTGTGAATCACACCAGAAACAAGCATGCAGCTAATCTTGTCAGATCTTACAAAAATGTCAAACACCAGATCTGCTGCATGCTTGTTCAGGGTCTAGGGCTAAAAGTATTGGAGGCAGAGGATCTGCAGGATAGCCAGGTAACTGGTATTGCTTAAAAGGAAATCAATATGGTAGCCTCCATATACCTCTCACTACAGTTCTCCTTTAAGCAACCTAATGGTTCTATTGCATTGAGCATAAATGTAAAATTTTAGGCTAGCTTCACTTACTTCTGTAGTGGTACAGTGCTTAGGGTGATGTGCCCACCACACAGTGAGATCTGGGTTCGATTCCCAGCTATGGTATGATGTATACTCATGTATGTATTCCCAGCTATGGTATGATGTATACTGGTTTTTAAAATAGTATAATTCCCTGGCAGAAGAGACCCTCCTCCCTCCGGTAGTTTTGCCACCACTACAATAGGGGAATGATAGCTGAGTGAGTTGTGCCCCTCCTACACTGCACCCTGAGGCTGGAGCCTCTCTGACTGGCCCTGTACAGTATTATGGTGTGTGATGTTATGGGGAGGGAGGAGGGTGATGGGAGTGATAGCTGAGTGAGTTGTGTGCCCCTCCTACACTGTGCCCTGAGGCTGGAGCCTCTCTGCCTGGCCCTGTACAGTATTATGCTGTGTGATGTTATTGGGGGGAGGAGGGTGATGGGAGTGATAGCTGAGTGAGTTGTGCGCCCCCTCCTACACTGTGCCCTGAGGCTGGAGCCTCTCTGCCTGGCCCTGTACAGTATTATGGTGTGTGATGTTATTGGGAGGGAGGAGAGTGATGGGAGTGATAGCTGAGTGAGCTGTGTGCCCCCTCCTACACTGTGCCCTGAGGCTGGAGCCTCTCTGCCTGGCCCTGTACAGTATTATGGTGTGTGATGTTATTGGGAGGGAGGAGAGTGATGGGAGTGATAGCTGAGTGAGCTGTGTGCCCCCTCCTACACTGCGCCCTGAGGCTGGAGCCTTTCTGCCTGGCCCTGTACAGTATTATGGTGTGTGATGTTATTGGGAGGGAGGAGGGTGATGGGAGTGATAGCTGAGTGAGCTGTGTGCCCCCTCCTACACTGCACCCTGAGGCTGGAGCCTCTCTGACTGGCCCTGTACAGTATTATGGTGTGTGATGTTATGGGGAGGGAGGAGGGTGATGGGAGTGATAGCTGAGTGAGTTGTGTGCCCCTCCTACACTGTGCCCTGAGGCTGGAGCCTCTCTGCCTGGCCCTGTACAGTATTATGCTGTGTGATGTTATTGGGGGGAGGAGGGTGATGGGAGTGATAGCTGAGTGAGTTGTGCGCCCCCTCCTACACTGTGCCCTGAGGCTGGAGCCTCTCTGCCTGGCCCTGTACAGTATTATGGTGTGTGATGTTATTGGGAGGGAGGAGAGTGATGGGAGTGATAGCTGAGTGAGCTGTGTGCCCCCTCCTACACTGTGCCCTGAGGCTGGAGCCTCTCTGCCTGGCCCTGTACAGTATTATGCTGTGTGATGTTATTGGGGGGAGGAGGGTGATGGGAGTGATAGCTGAGTGAGTTGTGCGCCCCCTCCTACACTGTGCCCTGAGGCTGGAGCCTCTCTGCCTGGCCCTGTACACTATTATGGTGTGTGATGCTATTGGGAGAGAGGAGAGTGATGGGAGTGATAGCTGAGTGAGTTGTGCCCCTCCTACACTGCACCCTGAGGCTGGAGCCTCTCTGCCTGGCCCTGTACAGTATTATGGTGTGTGATATTATTGGGAGGGAGGAGGGTGATGGGAGTGATAGCTGAGTGAGCTGTGTCCCCCTCCTACACTGCACCCTGAGGCTGGAGCCTTTCTGCCTGGCCCTGTACACTATTATGGTGTGTGATGTTATTGGAAGGGAGGAGGGTGATGGGAGTGATAGCTGAGTGAGCTGTGCGCCCCTCCTACACTGCACCCTGAGGCTGGAGCCTCTCTGCCTGGCCCTGTACACTATTATGGTGTGTGATGTTATTTGGAGGAAGGAGGGTGATGGGAGTGATAGCTGAGTGATTTGTGCTCCCCTCCTACACTGTGCCCTGAGGCTGGAGCCTCTCTGCCTGGCCCTGTACAGTATTATGCTGTGTGATGTTATTGGGGGGAGGAGGGTGATGGGAGTGATAGCTGAGTGAGTTGTGCGCCCCCTCCTACACTGCACCCTGAGGCTGGAGCCTCTCTGCCTGGCCCTGTACACTATTATGGTGTGTGATGCTATTGGGAGAGAGGAGAGTGATGGGAGTGATAGCTGAGTGAGTTGTGCCCCTCCTACACTGTGCCCTGAGGCTGGAGCCTTTCTGCCTGGCCCTGTACACTATTATGGTGTGTGATGTTATTGGAAGGGAGGAGGGTGATGGAAGTGATAGCTGAGTGAGCTGTGCGCCCCTCCTACACTGCACCCTGAGGCTGGAGCCTCTCTGCCTGGCCCTGTACACTATTATGGTGTGTGATGTTATTTGGAGGAAGGAGGGTGATGGGAGTGATAGCTGAGTGATTTGTGCTCCCCTCCTACACTGTGCCCTGAGGCTGGAGCCTCTCTGCCTGTCCCTGTACAGTATTATGGTGTGTGATGTTATTGGGAGGGAGGAGAGTGATGGGAGTGATAGCTGAGTGAGCTGTGTGCCCCCTCCTACACTGTGCCCTGAGGCTGGAGCCTCTCTGCCTGGCCCTGTACAGTATTATGGTGTGTGATGTTATGGGGAGGGAGGAGGGTGATGGGAGTGATAGCTGAGTGACTTGTGTGCCCCTCCTACACTGTGCCCTGAGGCTGGAGCCTCTCTGCCTGGCCCTGTATATATTATGCTGTGTGATGTTATTGGGGGGAGGAGGGTGATGGGAGTGATAGCTGAGTGAGTTGTGCGCCCCCTCCTACACTGCACCCTGAGGCTGGAGCCTCTCTGCCTGGCCCTGTACACTATTATGGTGTGTGATGCTATTGGGAGGGAGGAGAGTGATGGGAGTGATAGCTGAGTGAGCTGTGTGCCCCTCCTATACTGCGCCCTGAGGCTGGAGCCTCTCTGCCTGGTCCTGTACAGTATTATAGTGTGTGATGTTATTGGGAGGGAGGAGGGTGATGGGAGTGATAGCTGAGTGAGCTGTGCGCCCCCTCCTACACTGCGCCCTGAGGCTAGAGCCTCTCTGCCTGGCCTTGTACAGTATTATGGTGTGTGATGTTATTGGGAAGGAGGAGGGTGATGGGAGTGATAGCTGAGTGAGTTGTGCGCCCCCTCCTACACTGCACCCTGAGGCTGGAGCCTCTCTGCCTCGCCCTGTACAATATTATGGTGTGTGATGTTATTGGGAGGGAGGAGGGTGATGGGAGTGATAGCTGAGTGAGTTGTGTGCCCCTCCTACATTGCGCCCTGAGGCTGGAGCCTCTCTGCCTGGCCCTGTACAGTATTATAGTGTGTGATGTTATGGTGAGGGAGGAGGGTGATGGGAGTGATAGCTGAGTGAGCTGTGAGCCCCTCCTACACTGCGCCCTGAGGCTGGAGCCTCTCTCTCCTCTGCCTCAGCCCCGCCCCCTCCTACACTGCGCCCTGAGGCTGGAGCCTCTCTGCCTGGCCCTGTACAGTATTATGCTGTGTGATGTTATTGGGAGGGAGGAGAGTGATGGGAGTGATAGCTGAGTGAGCTGTGTGCCCCCTCCTACACTGCGCCCTGAGGCTGGAGCCTCTCTGCCAGGCCCTGCACAGTATTATGGTGTGTGATGTTATTGGGAGGGAGGAGTGTGATGGGAGTGATAGCTGAGTGAGCTGTGTGCCCCCTCCTACACTGCGCCCTGAGGCTGGAGCCTCTCTGCCTGGCCCTGTACAGTATTATGGTGTGTGATGTTATTGGGAGGGAGGAGAGAGATGGGAGTGATAGCTGAGTGAGCTGTGTGCCCCTCCTACACTGTGCCCTGAGGCTGGAGCCTCTGTGCCTGGCCTTGTACAGTATTATGGTGTGTGATGTTATTGGGAGGGAGGAAAGTGATGGGAGTGATAGCTGAGTGAGCTGTGTGCCCCTCCTACACTGTGCCCTGAGGCTGGAGCCTCTCTGCCTGGCCCTGTACAGTATTATGGTGTGTGATGTTATTGGGAGGGAGGAGGGTGATGGGAGTGATAGCTGAGTGAGCTGTGCGCCCCTCCTACACTGCACCCTGAGGCTGGAGCCTCTCTGCCTGGCCCTGTACAGTATTATGGTGTGTGATGTTATTGGGAGGGAGGAGGGTGATGGGAGTGATAGCTGAGTGAGCTGTGCGCCCCCTCCTACGCTGCGCCCTGAGGCTGGAGCCTCTCTGCCTGGCCCTGTACAGTATTATGGTGTGTGATGCTATTGGGAGGGGGGAGAGTGATGGGAGTGATAGCTGAGTGAGCTGTGCGCCCCCTCCTACACTGCACCCTGAGGCTGGAGCCTCTCTGCCTGGCCCTGTACAGTATTATGGTGTGTGATGCTATTGGGAGGGGGGAGAGTGATGGGAGTGATAGCTGAGTGAGCTGTGTGCCCCTCCTACACTGTGCCCTGAGGCTGGAGCCTCTCTGCCTGGCCCTGTACAGTATTATGGTGTGTAATGTTATTGGGAGGGAGGAGGGTGATTGGAGTGATAGCTGAGTGAGCTGTGTGCCCCTCCTACACTGCACCGAGGCTGGAGCCTCTCTGCCTGGCCCTGTACAGTATTATGGTGTGTGGTGTTACTGGGAGGGAGGAGGGTGATGGGAGTGTTAGCTGAGTGAGTTGTGTGCCCCCTCCTACACTGCGCCCTGAGGCTGGAGCCTCTCTGCCTGGCCCTGTACAGTATTATGGTGTGTGATGTTATTGGGAGGGAGGAGAGTGATGGGAGTGATAGCTGAGTGAGCTGTGTGCCCCCTCCTACACTGCACCCTGAGGCTGGAGCCTCTCTGCCTGGCCCTGCACAGTATTATGGTGTGTGATGTTATTGGGAGGGAGGAGGGTGATGGGAGTGATAGCTGAGTGAGCTGTGTGCCCCTCCTACACTGTGCCCTGAGGCTGGAGCCTCTCTGCCTGGCCCTGTACAGTATTATGGTGTGTGATGTTATTGGGAGGAGAGTGATGGGAGTGATAGCTGAGTGAGTTGTGCGCCCCCTCCTACACTGCACCCTGAGGCTGGAGCCTCTCTTCCTGGCCCTGTACAGTATTATGGTGTGTGATGTTATTGGGAGGGAGGAGAGTGATGGGAGTGATAGCTGAGTGAGCTGTGCGCCCCCTCCTACACTGCGCCCTGAGGCTGGAACCTCTCTGCCTTGCCCTGTACAGTATTATGGTGTGTAATGTTATTGGGAGGGAGGAGGGTGATGGGAGTGATAGCTGAGTGAGCTGTGTGCCCCCTCCTACACTGTGCCCTGAGGCTGGAGCCTCTCTGCCTGGCCCTGTACAGTATTATGGTGTGTGATGTTATTGGGAGGGAGGAGGGTGATGAGAGTGATAGCTGAGTGAGCTGTGTGGCCCTCCTACACTGTGCCCTGAGGCTGGAGCCTCTCTGCCTGGCCCTGTACAGCATTACGGTGTGTGATGTTATTGGGAGGGAGGAAAGTGATGGGAGTGTAGCTGAGTTGTGCGCCCCCTCCTACACTGTGCCCTGAGGCTGGAGCCTCTCTGCCTGGCCCTGTACAGTATTATGGTGTGTGATGTTATTGGGAGGGAGGAGGGTGATGGGAATGATAGCTGAATGAGCTGTGTGCCCCTCCTACACTGTGCCCTGAGGCTGGAGCCTCTCTGCCTGGTCCTGTACAGTATTATGGTGTGTGATGTTATTGGGAGGGAGGAGAGTGATGGGAGTGATAGCTGAGCGAGTTGTGTGCCCCTCCTACACTGCGCCCTGAGGCTGGAGCCTTTCTGCCTGGCCCTGTACAGTATTATGGTGTGTGATGTTATTGGGAGGGAGGAGGGTGATGGGAGTGATAGCTGAGTGAGCTGTGTGCCCCCTCCTACACTGCGCCCTGAGGCTGAAGCCTCTCTGCCTGGCCCTGTACAGTATTATGGTGTGTGATGTTATTGGGAGGGAGGAGGGTGATGGGAGTGATAGCTGAGTGAGCTGTGTGCCCCTCTTACACTGCGCCCTGAGGCTGGAGCCTCTCTGCCTGGCCCTGTACAGTATTATGGTGTGTGATGTTATGGGGAGGGAGGAGGGTGATGGGAGTGATAGCTGAGTTGTGTGCCCCTCCTACACTGTGCCCTGAGGCTGGAGCCTCTCTGCCTGGCCCTGTACAGTATTATGGTGTGTGATGTTATGGGGAGGGAGGAGGGTGATGGGAGTGATAGCTGAGTGAGCTGTGTGCCCCCTCCTACACTGCACCCTGAGGCTGGAGCCTCTCTGCCTGGCCCTGTACAGTATTATGGTGTGTGATGTTATTGGGAGGGGGGAGAGTGATGGGAGTGATAGCTGAGTGAGCTGTGTGCCCCTCCTACACTGTGCCCTGAGGCTGGAGCCTCTCTGCCTGGCCCTGTACAGTATTATGGTGTGTGATGTTATTGGGAGGGAGGAGGGTGATGGGAATGATAGCTGAGTGAGCTGTGTGCCCCTCCTACACTGCGCCCTGAGGCTGGAGCCTCTCTGCCTGGTCCTGTACAGTATTATGGTGTGTGATGTTATTGGGAGGGAGGAGGGTGATGGGAGTGATAGCTGAGTGAGCTGTGTGCCCCCTCCTACACTGCACCCTGAGGCTGGAGCCTCTCTTCCTGGCCCTGTACAGTATTATGGTGTGTGATGTTATTGGCAGGGAGGAGAGTGATGGGAGTGATAGCTGAGTGAGCTGTGCGCCCCTGCTACACTGCACCCTGAGGCTGGAGCCTCTCTGTCTGGCCCTGTACAGTATTATGGTGTGTGATGTTATTGGGAGGGAGGGAGGAGGGTGATGGGAGTGATAGCTGAGTGAGCTGTGTGCCCCTCCTACACTGCGCCCTGAGGCTGGAACCTCTCTGCCTGGCCCTGTACAGTATTATGGTGTGTGATGTTATTGGGAGGGAGGAGGGTGATGGGAGTGATAGCTGAGTGAGCTGTGTGCCCCTCCTACACTGCGCCCTGAGGCTGGAACCTCTCTGCCTGGCCCTGCACAGTATTATGGTGTGTGATGTTATTGGGAGGGAGGAGGGTGATGGGAGTGATAGCTGAGTGAGCTGTGTGCCCCCTCCTACACTGTGCCCTGAGGCTGGAGCCTGTCTGCCTGGCCCTGTACAGTATTATGGTGTGTGATGTTATTGGGAGGGAGGAGGGTGATGGGAGTGATAGCTGAGTGAGCTGTGTGCCCCCTCCTACACTGTGCCCTGAGGCTGGAGCCTGTCTGCCTGGCCCTGTACAGTATTATGGTGTGTGATGTTATTGGGAGGGAGGAGGGTGATGGGAGTGATAGCTGAGTGAGCTGTGTGCCCCCTCCTACACTGTGCCCTGAGGCTGGAGCCTCTCTGCCTGGCCCTGTACAGTATTATGGTGTGTGATGTTATTGGGAGGGAGGAGGGTGATGGGAGTAATAGCTGCGTGAGCTGTGTGCCCCTCCTACACTGTGCCCTGAGGCTGGAGCCTCTCTGCCTGGCCCTGTACAGTATTATGGTGTGTGATGTTATTGGGAGGAGAGTGATGGGAGTGATAGCTGAGTGAGTTGTGCGCCCCCTCCTACACTGCACCCTGAGGCTGGAGCCTCTCTTCCTGGCCCTGTACAGTATTATGGTGTGTGATGTTATTGGGAGGGAGGAGAGTGATGGGAGTGATAGCTGAGTGAGCTGTGCGCCCCCTCCTACACTGCGCCCTGAGGCTGGAACCTCTCTGCCTTGCCCTGTACAGTATTATGGTGTGTAATGTTATTGGGAGGGAGGAGGGTGATGGGAGTGATAGCTGAGTGAGCTGTGTGCCCCCTCCTACACTGTGCCCTGAGGCTGGAGCCTCTCTGCCTGGCCCTGTACAGTATTATGGTGTGTGATGTTATTGGGAGGGAGGAGGGTGATGAGAGTGATAGCTGAGTGAGCTGTGTGGCCCTCCTACACTGTGCCCTGAGGCTGGAGCCTCTCTGCCTGGCCCTGTACAGCATTACGGTGTGTGATGTTATTGGGAGGGAGGAAAGTGATGGGAGTGTAGCTGAGTTGTGCGCCCCCTCCTACACTGTGCCCTGAGGCTGGAGCCTCTCTGCCTGGCCCTGTACAGTATTATGGTGTGTGATGTTATTGGGAGGGAGGAGGGTGATGGGAATGATAGCTGAATGAGCTGTGTGCCCCTCCTACACTGTGCCCTGAGGCTGGAGCCTCTCTGCCTGGTCCTGTACAGTATTATGGTGTGTGATGTTATTGGGAGGGAGGAGAGTGATGGGAGTGATAGCTGAGCGAGTTGTGTGCCCCTCCTACACTGCGCCCTGAGGCTGGAGCCTTTCTGCCTGGCCCTGTACAGTATTATGGTGTGTGATGTTATTGGGAGGGAGGAGGGTGATGGGAGTGATAGCTGAGTGAGCTGTGTGCCCCCTCCTACACTGCGCCCTGAGGCTGAAGCCTCTCTGCCTGGCCCTGTACAGTATTATGGTGTGTGATGTTATTGGGAGGGAGGAGGGTGATGGGAGTGATAGCTGAGTGAGCTGTGTGCCCCTCTTACACTGCGCCCTGAGGCTGGAGCCTCTCTGCCTGGCCCTGTACAGTATTATGGTGTGTGATGTTATGGGGAGCAGGGCCGGGCCGAGGCATAGGCTGGAGAGGCTCCAGCCTCAGGGCGCAGTGTAGGAGGGGGCGCACAATTCATTCAGCTGTCATTCCTAATTGTGTTTGAAGTAAAAAGAAATAAGAAAAGGGGATACATGGCAGTGACTGCAAGCCAGATAACTAGATATTAAGGTGTTGGGGAGGTTGGGGGCCCTGTTGCACCTCTTAGTCTAATAGCAATCAGTGTGTGATGGCTGGGGTGGGAGGGATGGGGGGCGCACTTTGGTGTCTCAGCCTTGGGTGCTGGAGGACCTTGTCCCGCCTCTGATGGGGAGGGAGGAGGGTGATGGGAGTGATAGCTGAGTTGTGTGCCCATCCTACACTGTGCCCTGAGGCTGGAGCCTCTCTGCCTGGCCCTGTACAGTATTATGGTGTGTGATGTTATGGGGAGGGAGGAGGGTGATGGGAGTGATAGCTGAGTGAGCTGTGTGCCCCCTCCTACACTGCACCCTGAGGCTGGAGCCTCTCTGCCTGGTCCTGTACAGTATTATGGTGTGTGATGTTATTGGGAGGGGGGAGAGTGATGGGAGTGATAGCTGAGCGAGTTGTGTGCCCCCTCCTACACTGCGCCCTGAGGCTGGAGCCTCTCTGCCTGGCCCTGTATAGTATTATGGTGTGTGATGTTATTGGGAGGGAGGAGGGTGATGGGAGTGATAGCTGAGTGAGCTGTGCGCCCCCTCCTACACTGCGCCCTGAGGCTGGAGCCTTTCTGCCTGGCCCTGTACAGTATTATGGTGTGTGATGTTATTGGGAGGGAGGAGGGTGATGGGAGTGATAGCTGAGTGAGCTGTGCGCCCCCTCCTACACTGTGCCCTGAGGCTGGAGCCTCTCTGCCTGGCCCTGTACAGTATTATGCTGTGTGATGTTATTGGGGGGAGGAGGGTGATGGGAGTGATAGCTGAGTGAGCTGTGTGCCCCCTCCTACACTGCACCCTGAGGCTGGAGCCTCTCTGCCTGGCCCTGTACAGTATTATGGTGTGTGATGTTATTGGGAGGGGGGAGAGTGATGGGAGTGATAGCTGAGTGAGCTGTGTGCCCCCTCCTACACTGCACCCTGAGGCTGGAGCCTCTCTGCCTGGCCCTGTACAGTATTATGGTGTGTGATGTTATTGGGGGGAGGAGGGTGATGGGAGTGATAGCTGAGTGAGCTGTGTCCCCCTCCTACACTGCGCCCTGAGGCTGGAGCCTCTCTGCCTGGCCCTGTACAGTATTATGGTGTGTGATGTTATTGGGAGGGAGGAGGGTGATGGGAGTGATAGATGAGTGAGCTGTGTGCCCTCCTCCTACACTGCGCCCTGAGGCTGGAGCCTCTCTGCCTGGCCCTGTACAGTATTATGGTGTGTGATGTTATTGGGGGGAGGAGGGTGATGGGAGTGATAGCAGAGTGAGCTGTGTGCCCCTGCTACACTGTGCCCTGAGGCTGGAGCCTCTCTGCCTGGCCCTGTACAGTATTATGGTGTGTGATGTTATTGGGAGGGAGGAGGGTGATGGGAGTGAGCTGTGTGCCCCTGCTACACTGTGCCCTGAGGCTGGAGCCTCTCTGCCTGGCCCTGTACAGTATTATGGTGTGTGATGTTATTGGGAGGGAGGAGGGTGATGGGAATGATAGCTGAGTGAGCTGTGTGCCCCTCCTACACTGTGCCCTGAGGCTGGAGCCTCTCTGCCTGGTCCTGTACAGTATTATGGTGTGTGATGTTATTGGGAGGCGGGAGGGTGATGGTAGTGATAGCTGAGTGAGCTGTGTGCCCCTCCTACACTGTGCCCTGAGGCTGGAGCCTCTCTGCCTGGCCCTGTACAGTATTATGGTGTGTGATGTTATTGGGAGGGAGGAAAGTGATGGGAGTGATAGCTGAGTTGTGCGCCCCTGCTACACTGTGCCCTGAGGCTGGAGCCTCTCTGCCTGGCCCTGTACACTATTATGGTGTGTGATGTTATTGGAAGGGAGGAGGGTGATGGGAATGATAGCTGAGTGAGCTGTGTGCCCCTCCTACACTGTGCCCTGAGGCTGGAGCCTCTCTGCCTGGTCCTGTACAGTATTATGGTGTGTGATGTTATTGGGAGGGGGGAGAGTGATGGGAGTGATAGCTGAGCGAGTTGTGTGCCCCCTCCTACACTGCGCCCTGAGGCTGGAGCCTCTCTGCCTGGCCCTGTATAGTATTATGGTGTGTGATGTTATTGGGAGGGAGGAGGGTGATGGGAGTGATAGCTGAGTGAGCTGTGCGCCCCCTCCTACACTGCGCCCTGAGGCTGGAGCCTTTCTGCCTGGCCCTGTACAGTATTATGGTGTGTGATGTTATTGGGAGGGAGGAGGGTGATGGGAGTGATAGCTGAGTGAGCTGTGCGCCCCCTCCTACACTGCGCCCTGAGGCTGGAGCCTCTCTGCCTGGCCCTGTACAGTATTATGGTGTGTGATGTTATTGGGAGGGAGGAGAGTGATGGGAGTGATAGCTGAGTGAGCTGTGTGCCCCCTCCTACACTGCACCCTGAGGCTGGAGCCTCTCTGCCTGGCCCTGTACAGTATTATGGTGTGTGATGTTATTGGGAGGGAGGAGAGTGATGGGAGTGATAGCTGAGTGAGCTGTGTGCCCCCTCCTACACTGCACCCTGAGGCTGGAGCCTCTCTTCCTGGCCCTGTACAGTATTATGGTGTGTGATGTTATTGGGAGGGAGGAGAGTGATGGGAGTGATAGCTGAGTGAGCTGTGTGCCCCCTCCTACACTGCACCCTGAGGCTGGAGCCTCTCTGCCTGGCCCTGTACAGTATTATGGTGTGTGATGTTATTGGGAGGGAGGAGAGTGATGGGAGTGATAGCTGAGTGAGCTGTGTGCCCCCTCCTACACTGCACCCTGAGGCTGGAGCCTCTCTGCCTGGTCCTGTACAGTATTATGGTGTGTGATGTTATTGGGAGGGGGGAGAGTGATGGGAGTGATAGCTGAGCGAGTTGTGTGCCCCCTCCTACACTGCGCCCTGAGGCTGGAGCCTCTCTGCCTGGCCCTGTATAGTATTATGGTGTGTGATGTTATTGGGAGGGAGGAGGGTGATGGGAGTGATAGCTGAGTGAGCTGTGCGCCCCCTCCTACACTGCGCCCTGAGGCTGGAGCCTTTCTGCCTGGCCCTGTACAGTATTATGGTGTGTGATGTTATTGGGAGGGAGGAGGGTGATGGGAGTGATAGCTGAGTGAGCTGTGCGCCCCCTCCTACACTGCGCCCTGAGGCTGGAGCCTCTCTGCCTGGCCCTGTACAGTATTATGGTGTGTGATGTTATTGGGAGGGAGGAGAGTGATGGGAGTGATAGCTGTGTGAGCTGTGTGCCCCCTCCTACACTGCACCCTGAGGCTGGAGCCTCTCTGCCTGGCCCTGTACAGTATTATGGTGTGTGATGTTATTGGGAGGGAGGAGAGTGATGGGAGTGATAGCTGAGTGAGCTGTGTGCCCCCTCCTACACTGCACCCTGAGGCTGGAGCCTCTCTTCCTGGCCCTGTACAGTATTATGGTGTGTGATGTTATTGGGAGGGAGGAGAGTGATGGGAGTGATAGCTGAGTGAGCTGTGTGCCCCCTCCTACACTGCACCCTGAGGCTGGAGCCTCTCTTCCTGGCCCTGTACAGTATTATGGTGTGTGATGTTATTGGCAGGGAGGAGAGTGATGGGAGTGATAGCTGAGTGAGCTGTGCGCCCCTGCTACACTGCACCCTGAGGCTGGAGCCTTTCTGCCTGGCCCTGTACAGTATTATGGTGTGTGATGTTATTGGGAGGGAGGAGGGTGATGGGAGTGATAGCTGAGTGAGCTGTGTGCCCCCTCCTACACTGCGCCCTGAGGCTGAAGCCTCTCTGCCTGGCCCTGTACAGTATTATGGTGTGTGATGTTATTGGGAGGGAGGAGGGTGATGGGAGTGATAGCTGAGTGAGCTGTGTGCCCCTCTTACACTGCGCCCTGAGGCTGGAGCCTCTCTGCCTGGCCCTGTACAGTATTATGGTGTGTGATGTTATGGGGAGCAGGGCCGGGCCGAGGCATAGGCTGGAGAGGCTCCAGCCTCAGGGCGCAGTGTAGGAGGGGGCGCACAATTCATTCAGCTGTCATTCCTAATTGTGTTTGAAGTAAAAAGAAATAAGAAAAGGGGATACATGGCAGTGACTGCAAGCCAGATAACTAGATATTAAGGTGTTGGGGAGGTTGGGGGCCCTGTTGCACCTCTTAGTCTAATAGCAATCAGTGTGTGATGGCTGGGGTGGGAGGGATGGGGGGCGCACTTTGGTGTCTCAGCCTTGGGTGCTGGAGGACCTTGTCCCGCCTCTGATGGGGAGGGAGGAGGGTGATGGGAGTGATAGCTGAGTTGTGTGCCCCTCCTACACTGTGCCCTGAGGCTGGAGCCTCTCTGCCTGGCCCTGTACAGTATTATGGTGTGTGATGTTATGGGGAGGGAGGAGGGTGATGGGAGTGATAGCTGAGTGAGCTGTGTGCCCCCTCCTACACTGCACCCTGAGGCTGGAGCCTCTCTGCCTGGCCCTGTACAGTATTATGGTGTGTGATGTTATTGGGAGGGGGGAGAGTGATGGGAGTGATAGCTGAGTGAGCTGTGTGCCCCTCCTACACTGTGCCCTGAGGCTGGAGCCTCTCTGCCTGGCCCTGTACAGTATTATGGTGTGTGATGTTATTGGGAGGGAGGAGGGTGATGGGAATGATAGCTGAGTGAGCTGTGTGCCCCTCCTACACTGCGCCCTGAGGCTGGAGCCTCTCTGCCTGGTCCTGTACAGTATTATGGTGTGTGATGTTATTGGGAGGGAGGAGGGTGATGGGAGTGATAGCTGAGTGAGCTGTGTGCCCCCTCCTACACTGCACCCTGAGGCTGGAGCCTCTCTTCCTGGCCCTGTACAGTATTATGGTGTGTGATGTTATTGGCAGGGAGGAGAGTGATGGGAGTGATAGCTGAGTGAGCTGTGTGCCCCTCCTACACTGCACCCTGAGGCTGGAGCCTCTCTTCCTGGCCCTGTACAGTATTATGGTGTGTGATGTTATTGGGAGGGAGGGAGGAGGGTGATGGGAGTGATAGCTGAGTGAGCTGTGTGCCCCCTCCTACACTGAGCCCTGAGGCTGGAGCCTCTCTGCCTGGTCCTGTACAGTATTATGGTGTGTGATGTTATTGGGAGGGAGGAGGGTGATGGGAGTGATAGCTGAGTGAGCTGTGCGCCCCTGCTACACTGCACCCTGAGGCTGGAGCCTCTCTGTCTGGCCCTGTACAGTATTATGGTGTGTGATGTTATTGGGAGGGAGGGAGGAGGGTGATGGGAGTGATAGCTGAGTGAGCTGTGTGCCCCTCCTACACTGCGCCCTGAGGCTGGAACCTCTCTGCCTGGCCCTGTACAGTATTATGGTGTGTGATGTTATTGGGAGGGAGGAGGGTGATGGGAGTGATAGCTGAGTGAGCTGTGTGCCCCTCCTACACTGCGCCCTGAGGCTGGAACCTCTCTGCCTGGCCCTGTACAGTATTATGGTGTGTGATGTTATTGGGAGGGAGGAGGGTGATGGGAGTGATAGCTGAGTGAGCTGTGTGCCCCCTCCTACACTGTGCCCTGAGGCTGGAGCCTGTCTGCCTGGCCCTGTACAGTATTATGGTGTGTGATGTTATTGGGAGGGAGGAGGGTGATGGGAGTGATAGCTGAGTGAGCTGTGTGCCCCCTCCTACACTGTGCCCTGAGGCTGGAGCCTGTCTGCCTGGCCCTGTACAGTATTATGGTGTGTGATGTTATTGGGAGGGAGGAGGGTGATGGGAGTGATAGCTGAGTGAGCTGTGTGCCCCCTCCTACACTGTGCCCTGAGGCTGGAGCCTCTCTGCCTGGCCCTGTACAGTATTATGGTGTGTGATGTTATTGGGAGGGAGGAGGGTGATGGGAGTGATAGCTGAGTGAGCTGTGTGGCCCTCCTACACTGCGCCCTGAGGCTGGAGCCTCTCTGCCTGGCCCTGTACAGTATTATGGTGTGTGATGTTATTGGGAAGGAGGAGGGTGATGGGAGTGATAGCTGAGTGAGCTGTGTGCCCCCTCCTACACTGTGCCCTGAGGCTGGAGCCTCTCTGCCTGGCCCTGTACAGTATTATGGTGTGTGATGTTATTGGGGGGAGGAGGGTGATGGGAGTGATAGCTGAGTGAGTTGTGCGCCCCCTCCTACACTGCGCCCTGAGGCTGGAGCCTCTCTGCCTGGTCCTGTACAGTATTATGGTGTGTGATGTTATTGGGAGGGAGGAGGGTGATGGGAGTGATAGCTGAGTGAGTTGTGTGCCCCCTCCTACACTGCGCCCTGAGGCTGGAGCCTCTCTGCCTGGCCCTGTACAGTATTATGGTGTGTGATGTTATTGGGAGGGAGGAGGGTGATGGGAGTGATAGCTGAGTGAGCTGTGTGCCCCCTCCTACACTGCGCCCTGAGGCTGGAGCCTCTCTGCCTGGCCCTGCACAGTATTATGGTGTGTGATGTTATTGGGAGGGAGGAGAGTGATGGGAGTGATAGCTGAGTGAGCTGTGTGCCTCTCCTACACTGCACCCTGAGGCTGGAGCCTCTCTGCCTGGCCCTGTACAGTATTATGGTGTGTGATGTTATTGGGAGAGAGGAGGGTGATGGGAGTGATAGCTGAGTGAGTTGTGTGCCCTCCTCCTACACTGCGCCCTGAGGCTGGAGCCTCTCTCGCCTCTTCCTGGCCCTGTACAGTATTATGGTGTGTGATGTTATTGGGAGGGGGGAGGAGGGTGATGGGAGTGATAGCTGAGTGAGCTGTGTGCCCCTCCTACACTGCGCCCTGAGGCTGGAGCCTCTCTGCCTGGCCCTGTACAGTATTATGGTGTGTGATGTTATTGGGGGGAGGAGGGTGATGGGAGTGATAGCAGAGTGAGCTGTGTGCCCCTGCTACACTGTGCCCTGAGGCTGGAGCCTCTCTGCCTGGTCCTGTACAGTATTATGGTGTGTGATGTTAGTGGGAGGGAGGAGGGTGATGGAAGTGATAGCAGAGTGAGCTGTGTGCCCCTGCTACACTGTGCCCTGAGGCTGGAGCCTCTCTGCCTCGCCCTGTACAGTATTATGGTGTGTGATGTTATTGGGGGGAGGAGGGTGATGGGAGTGATAGCAGAGTGAGCTGTGTGCCCCTGCTACACTGTGCCCTGAGGCTGGAGCCTCTCTGCCTGGCCCTGTACAGTATTATGGCGTGTGATGTTATTGGGAGGGGGGAGAGTGATGGGAGTGATAGCTGAGTGAGCTGTGTGCCCCCTCCTACACTGCGCCCTGAGGCTGGAGCCTCTCTGCCTGGTCCTGTACAGTATTATGGTGTGTGATGTTATTGGGGGGAGGAGGGTGATGGGAGTGATAGCTGAGTGAGCTGTGTCCCCCCTCCTACACTGCGCCCTGAGGCTGGAGCCTCTCTGCCTGGCCCTGTACAGTATTATGGTGTGTGATGTTATTGGGAGGGAGGAGGGTGATGGAAGTGATAGATGAGTGAGCTGTGTGCCCTCCTCCTACACTGCGCCCTGAGGCTGGAGCCTCTCTGCCTGGCCCTGTACAGTATTATGGTGTGTGATGTTATTGGGGGGAGGAGGGTGATGGGAGTGATAGCAGAGTGAGCTGTGTGCCCCTGCTACACTGTGCCCTGAGGCTGGAGCCTCTCTGCCTGGCCCTGTACAGTATTATGGTGTGTGATGTTATTGGGAGGGAGGAGGGTGATGGGAGTGAGCTGTGTGCCCCTGCTACACTGTGCCCTGAGGCTGGAGCCTCTCTGCCTGGCCCTGTACAGTATTATGGTGTGTGATGTTATTGGGAGGGAGGAGGGTGATGGGAATGATAGCTGAGTGAGCTGTGTGCCCCTCCTACACTGTGCCCTGAGGCTGGAGCCTCTCTGCCTGGTCCTGTACAGTATTATGGTGTGTGATGTTATTGGGAGGCGGGAGGGTGATGGTAGTGATAGCTGAGTGAGCTGTGTGCCCCTCCTACACTGTGCCCTGAGGCTGGAGCCTCTCTGCCTGGCCCTGTACAGTATTATGGTGTGTGATGTTATTGGGAGGGAGGAAAGTGATGGGAGTGATAGCTGAGTAGTGCGCCCCTGCTACACTGTGCCCTGAGGCTGGAGCCTCTCTGCCTGGCCCTGTACACTATTATGGTGTGTGATGTTATTGGAAGGGAGGAGGGTGATGGGAATGATAGCTGAGTGAGCTGTGTGCCCCTCCTACACTGTGCCCTGAGGCTGGAGCCTCTCTGCCTGGTCCTGTACAGTATTATGGTGTGTGATGTTATTGGGAGGGGGGAGAGTGATGGGAGTGATAGCTGAGCGAGTTGTGTGCCCCCTCCTACACTGCGCCCTGAGGCTGGAGCCTCTCTGCCTGGCCCTGTATAGTATTATGGTGTGTGATGTTATTGGGAGGGAGGAGGGTGATGGGAGTGATAGCTGAGTGAGCTGTGCGCCCCCTCCTACACTGCGCCCTGAGGCTGGAGCCTTTCTGCCTGGCCCTGTACAGTATTATGGTGTGTGATGTTATTGGGAGGGAGGAGGGTGATGGGAGTGATAGCTGAGTGAGCTGTGCGCCCCCTCCTACACTGCGCCCTGAGGCTGGAGCCTCTCTGCCTGGCCCTGTACAGTATTATGGTGTGTGATGTTATTGGGAGGGAGGAGAGTGATGGGAGTGATAGCTGAGTGAGCTGTGTGCCCCCTCCTACACTGCACCCTGAGGCTGGAGCCTCTCTGCCTGGCCCTGTACAGTATTATGGTGTGTGATGTTATTGGGAGGGAGGAGAGTGATGGGAGTGATAGCTGAGTGAGCTGTGTGCCCCCTCCTACACTGCACCCTGAGGCTGGAGCCTCTCTTCCTGGCCCTGTACAGTATTATGGTGTGTGATGTTATTGGGAGGGAGGAGAGTGATGGGAGTGATAGCTGAGTGAGCTGTGTGCCCCCTCCTACACTGCACCCTGAGGCTGGAGCCTCTCTGCCTGGCCCTGTACAGTATTATGGTGTGTGATGTTATTGGGAGGGAGGAGAGTGATGGGAGTGATAGCTGAGTGAGCTGTGTGCCCCCTCCTACACTGCACCCTGAGGCTGGAGCCTCTCTGCCTGGTCCTGTACAGTATTATGGTGTGTGATGTTATTGGGAGGGGGGAGAGTGATGGGAGTGATAGCTGAGCGAGTTGTGTGCCCCCTCCTACACTGCGCCCTGAGGCTGGAGCCTCTTTGCCTGGCCCTGTATAGTATTATGGTGTGTGATGTTATTGGGAGGGAGGAGGGTGATGGGAGTGATAGCTGAGTGAGCTGTGCGCCCCCTCCTACACTGCGCCCTGAGGCTGGAGCCTTTCTGCCTGGCCCTGTACAGTATTATGGTGTGTGATGTTATTGGGAGGGAGGAGGGTGATGGGAGTGATAGCTGAGTGAGCTGTGTGCCCCCTCCTACACTGCGCCCTGAGGCTGGAGCCTCTCTGCCTGGCCCTGTACAGTATTATGGTGTGTGATGTTATTGGGAGGGAGGAGAGTGATGGGAGTGATAGCTGAGTGAGCTGTGTGCCCCCTCCTACACTGCACCCTGAGGCTGGAGCCTCTCTGCCTGGCCCTGTACAGTATTATGGTGTGTGATGTTATTGGGAGGGAGGAGAGTGATTGGAGTGATAGCTGAGTGAGCTGTGTGCCCCCTCCTACACTGCACCCTGAGGCTGGAGCCTCTCTTCCTGGCCCTGTACAGTATTATGGTGTGTGATGTTATTGGGAGGGAGGAGAGTGATGGGAGTGATAGCTGAGTGAGCTGTGTGCCCCCTCCTACACTGCACCCTGAGGCTGGAGCCTCTCTTCCTGGCCCTGTACAGTATTATGGTGTGTGATGTTATTGGCAGGGAGGAGAGTGATGGGAGTGATAGCTGAGTGAGCTGTGCGCCCCTGCTACACTGCACCCTGAGGCTGGAGCCTCTCTGTCTGGCCCTGTACAGTATTATGGTGTGTGATGTTATTGGGAGGGAGGGAGGAGGGTGATGGGAGTGATAGCTGAGTGAGCTGTGTGCCCCTCCTACACTGCGCCCTGAGGCTGGAACCTCTCTGCCTGGCCCTGTACAGTATTATGGTGTGTGATGTTATTGGGAGGGAGGAGGGTGATGGGAGTGATAGCTGAGTGAGCTGTGTGCCCCTCCTACACTGCGCCCTGAGGCTGGAACCTCTCTGCCTGGCCCTGTACAGTATTATGGTGTGTGATGTTATTGGGAGGGAGGAGGGTGATGGGAGTGATAGCTGAGTGAGCTGTGTGCCCCCTCCTACACTGTGCCCTGAGGCTGGAGCCTGTCTGCCTGGCCCTGTACAGTATTATGGTGTGTGATGTTATTGGGAGGGAGGAGGGTGATGGGAGTGATAGCTGAGTGAGCTGTGTGCCCCCTCCTACACTGTGCCCTGAGGCTGGAGCCTGTCTGCCTGGCCCTGTACAGTATTATGGTGTGTGATGTTATTGGGAGGGAGGAGGGTGATGGGAGTGATAGCTGAGTGAGCTGTGTGCCCCCTCCTACACTGTGCCCTGAGGCTGGAGCCTCTCTGCCTGGCCCTGTACAGTATTATGGTGTGTGATGTTATTGGGAGGGAGGAGGGTGATGGGAGTGATAGCTGAGTGAGCTGTGTGGCCCTCCTACACTGCGCCCTGAGGCTGGAGCCTCTCTGCCTGGCCCTGTACAGTATTATGGTGTGTGATGTTATTGGGAAGGAGGAGGGTGATGGGAGTGATAGCTGAGTGAGCTGTGTGCCCCCTCCTACACTGTGCCCTGAGGCTGGAGCCTCTCTGCCTGGCCCTGTACAGTATTATGGTGTGTGATGTTATTGGGGGGAGGAGGGTGATGGGAGTGATAGCTGAGTGAGTTGTGCGCCCCCTCCTACACTGCGCCCTGAGGCTGGAGCCTCTCTGCCTGGCCCTGTACAGTATTATGGTGTGTGATGTTATTGGGAAGGAGGAGGGTGATGGGAGTGATAGCTGAGTGAGCTGTGTGCCCCCTCCTACACTGTGCCCTGAGGCTGAAGCCTCTCTGCCTGGTCCTGTACAGTATTATGGTGTGTGATGTTATTGGGAGGGGGGAGAGTGATGGGAGTGATAGCTGAGTGAGCTGTGTGCCCCCTCCTACACTGCGCCCTGAGGCTGGAGCCTCTCTGCCTGGTCCTGTACAGTATTATGGTGTGTGATGTTATTGGGAGGGAGGAGGGTGATGGGAGTGATAGCTGAGTGAGTTGTGTGCCCCCTCCTACACTGCGCCCTGAGGCTGGAGCCTCTCTGCCTGGCCCTGTACAGTATTATGGTGTGTGATGTTATTGGGAGGGAGGAGGGTGATGGGAGTGATAGCTGAGTGAGCTGTGTGCCCCCTCCTACACTGCGCCCTGAGGCTGGAGCCTCTCTGCCTGGCCCTGCACAGTATTATGGTGTGTGATGTTATTGGGAGGGAGGAGAGTGATGGGAGTGATAGCTGAGTGAGCTGTGTGCCTCTCCTACACTGCACCCTGAGGCTGGAGCCTCTCTGCCTGGCCCTGTACAGTATTATGGTGTGTGATGTTATTGGGAGAGAGGAGGGTGATGGGAGTGATAGCTGAGTGAGTTGTGTGCCCTCCTCCTACACTGCGCCCTGAGGCTGGAGCCTCTCTCGCCTCTTCCTGGCCCTGTACAGTATTATGGTGTGTGATGTTATTGGGAGGGGGGAGGAGGGTGATGGGAGTGATAGCTGAGTGAGCTGTGTGCCCCTCCTACACTGCGCCCTGAGGCTGGAGCCTCTCTGCCTGGCCCTGTACAGTATTATGGTGTGTGATGTTATTGGGGGGAGGAGGGTGATGGGAGTGATAGCAGAGTGAGCTGTGTGCCCCTGCTACACTGTGCCCTGAGGCTGGAGCCTCTCTGCCTGGTCCTGTACAGTATTATGGTGTGTGATGTTATTGGGAGGGAGGAGGGTGATGGAAGTGATAGCAGAGTGAGCTGTGTGCCCCTGCTACACTGTGCCCTGAGGCTGGAGCCTCTCTGCCTCGCCCTGTACAGTATTATGGTGTGTGATGTTATTGGGGGGAGGAGGGTGATGGGAGTGATAGCAGAGTGAGCTGTGTGCCCCTGCTACACTGTGCCCTGAGGCTGGAGCCTCTCTGCCTGGCCCTGTACAGTATTATGGCGTGTGATGTTATTGGGAGGGGGGAGAGTGATGGGAGTGATAGCTGAGTGAGCTGTGTGCCCCCTCCTACACTGCGCCCTGAGGCTGGAGCCTCTCTGCCTGGTCCTGTACAGTATTATGGTGTGTGATGTTATTGGGGGGAGGAGGGTGATGGGAGTGATAGCTGAGTGAGCTGTGTCCCCCTCCTACACTGCGCCCTGAGGCTGGAGCCTCTCTGCCTGGCCCTGTACAGTATTATGGTGTGTGATGTTATTGGGAGGGAGGAGGGTGATGGAAGTGATAGATGAGTGAGCTGTGTGCCCTCCTCCTACACTGCGCCCTGAGGCTGGAGCCTCTCTGCCTGGCCCTGTACAGTATTATGGTGTGTGATGTTATTGGGGGGAGGAGGGTGATGGGAGTGATAGCAGAGTGAGCTGTGTGCCCCTGCTACACTGTGCCCTGAGGCTGGAGCCTCTCTGCCTGGCCCTGTACAGTATTATGGTGTGTGATGTTATTGGGAGGGAGGAGGGTGATGGGAGTGAGCTGTGTGCCCCTGCTACACTGTGCCCTGAGGCTGGAGCCTCTCTGCCTGGCCCTGTACAGTATTATGGTGTGTGATGTTATTGGGAGGGAGGAGGGTGATGGGAATGATAGCTGAGTGAGCTGTGTGCCCCTCCTACACTGTGCCCTGAGGCTGGAGCCTCTCTGCCTGGTCCTGTACAGTATTATGGTGTGTGATGTTATTGGGAGGCGGGAGGGTGATGGTAGTGATAGCTGAGTGAGCTGTGTGCCCCTCCTACACTGTGCCCTGAGGCTGGAGCCTCTCTGCCTGGCCCTGTACAGTATTATGGTGTGTGATGTTATTGGGAGGGAGGAAAGTGATGGGAGTGATAGCTGAGTTGTGCGCCCCTGCTACACTGTGCCCTGAGGCTGGAGCCTCTCTGCCTGGCCCTGTACACTATTATGGTGTGTGATGTTATTGGAAGGGAGGAGGGTGATGGGAATGATAGCTGAGTGAGCTGTGTGCCCCTCCTACACTGTGCCCTGAGGCTGGAGCCTCTCTGCCTGGTCCTGTACAGTATTATGGTGTGTGATGTTATTGGGAGGGGGGAGAGTGATAGCTGAGCGAGTTGTGTGCCCCCTCCTACACTGCGCCCTGAGGCTGGAGCCTCTCTGCCTGGCCCTGTATAGTATTATGGTGTGTGATGTTATTGGGAGGGAGGAGGGTGATGGGAGTGATAGCTGAGTGAGCTGTGCGCCCCCTCCTACACTGCGCCCTGAGGCTGGAGCCTTTCTGCCTGGCCCTGTACAGTATTATGGTGTGTGATGTTATTGGGAGGGAGGAGGGTGATGGGAGTGATAGCTGAGTGAGCTGTGCGCCCCCTCCTACACTGCGCCCTGAGGCTGGAGCCTCTCTGCCTGGCCCTGTACAGTATTATGGTGTGTGATGTTATTGGGAGGGAGAAGAGTGATGGGAGTGATAGCTGAGTGAGCTGTGTGCCCCCTCCTACACTGCACCCTGAGGCTGGAGCCTCTCTGCCTGGCCCTGTACAGTATTATGGTGTGTGATGTTATTGGGAGGGAGGAGAGTGATGGGAGTGATAGCTGAGTGAGCTGTGTGCCCCCTCCTACACTGCACCCTGAGGCTGGAGCCTCTCTTCCTGGCCCTGTACAGTATTATGGTGTGTGATGTTATTGGGAGGGAGGAGAGTGATGGGAGTGATAGCTGAGTGAGCTGTGCGCCCCCTCCTACACTGCGCCCTGAGGCTGGAACCTCTCTGCCTGGCCCTGTACAGTATTATGGTGTGTGATGTTATGGGGAGGGAGGAGGGTGATGGGAGTGATAGCTGAGTGAGCTGTGTGCCCCTCCTACACTGTGCCCTGAGGCTGGAGCCTCTCTGCCTGGTCCTGTACAGTATTATGGTGTGTGATGTTATTGGGAGGGAGGAGGGTGATGGGAGTGATAGCTGAGTGAGCTGTGTGCCCCCTCCTACACTGCGCCCTGAGGCTGGAGCCTCTCTGCCTGGCCCTGTACAGTATTATGGTGTGTGATGTTATGGGGAGGGAGGAGGGTGATGGGAGTGATAGCTGAGTGAGCTGTGTGCCCCTCCTACACTGTGCCCTGAGGCTGGAGCCTCTCTGCCTGGCCCTGTATAGTATTATGGTGTGTGATGTTATTGGGAGGGAGGAGGGTGATGGGAGTGATCTGTGTGCCCCCTCCTACACTGCGCCCTGAGGATGGAGCCTCTCTGCCTGGCCCTGTACAGTATTATGGTGTGTGATGTTATTGGGAGGGAGGAGGGTGATGGGAGTGATAGCTGAGTGAGCTGTGTGCCCCCTCCTACACTGTGCCCTGAGGCTGGAGCCTCTCTGCCTGGCCCTGTACAGTATTATGGTGTGTAATGTTATTGGGAGGGAGGAGAGTGATGGGAGTGATAGCTGAGTGAACTGTGCGGCCCCCTCCTACACTGTGCCCTGAGGCTGGAGCCTCTCTGCCTGGCCCTGTACAGTATTATGGTGTGTGATGTTATTGGGAGGGGCGAGAGTGATGGGAGTGATAGCTGAGTGAGCTGTGTGCCCCTCCTACACTGTGCCCTGAGGCTGGAGCCTCTCTGCCTGGCCCTGTACAGTATTATGGTGTGTGATGTTATTGGGAGGGAGGAGGGTGATGGGAGTGATAGCTGAGTGAGCTGTGTGCCCCTCCTACACTGTGCCCTGAGGCTGGAGCCTCTCTGCCGGGCCCTGTACAGTATTATGGTGTGTGATGTTATTGGGAGGGGCGAGAGTGATGGGAGTGATAGCTGAGTGAGCTGTGTGCCCCTCCTACACTGTGCCCTGAGGCTGGAGCCTCTCTGCCTGGCCCTGTACAGTATTATGGTGTGTGATGTTATTGGGAGGGAGGAGGGTGATGGGAGTGATAGCTGAGTGAGCTGTGTGCCCCTCCTACACTGCGCCCTGAGGCTGGAGCCTCTCTGCCTGGCCCTGTACAGTATTATGGTGTGTGATGTTATTGGGAGGGGGGAGAGTGATGGGAGTGATAGCTGAGTTGTGCACCCCTCTCACACTGCGCCCTAATGAAAGCCTATGGGGGATTTTGGCACATTTGCATCCCTATAAGGGGTTGTAGGAACCCCAAATTTGGAGTGGATGAAGGTTGTCATGCCCTCTACCTACCTACCAAATATCAACAGCCTGGCATGTTCCTAACATAAAAGGGCTTTAACCTGAACTTGCAATTTTCGGGGTGCATTATCCCCAGTTCTGGGGGTGCTAGTAACCCCAAATTTGAAATGAATGTAGGTCAATATAGCCTCTACATATGTACCAAGTTTCAGGAGCTTGGCTGGTTCCTAACAGAAATGGCACTAACCCTTCCCCATAGACTTATATTGAGTGGGACGTTGGGACATTTTCTTCGTTTTCCCTGTAACCCTAACCCCCTACCTTACGTGACCGCATGCAGTATTATATACTAGTCCGTGCACCTGTTCACGGTACCTGTGTGTGTGTGACAGCTGCACATTTGTAATACCAATCCCTGCATACCTGTTCACTGCACCTGTGTGACCGCACGCTGTTTAGTATACCAGTCCGTGCATACCTGTTAACTGCACCTGTGTGACAGCTGCACATTGTATTGTAATACCAGTCACTGCATACCTTTCACTGCACCTTTGTGACTGCACATTGTATTTGTGAAGTCAGTGCATACCTTTAACTTCATCCCCCCCGATATGGACAAAACAGACAGAGGCAGAGCCAGAGGCAGGCCACCTGGCAGGTCTGTTCAAGGTCATGCTGACGTGATTTTGTGTGGCCCTAGACCAAAGTACAGTGCTCAGAAGAAGGCATGTCCCATCAACTCCCAAGATTGTCAGGACATTGTTGGATATTTAACACAGAACACCTCATCTTCTGCAGCCACCAGCGCTACTACAAGCACCACATCCGCTGCATTTGACACTTCACTGGAGTTATTTGGTGGGGAATTCACTGATTCACAGCCATTATTGTTACAACAAGATGAAGGCCCTAAGCAAGTTACACCACCTCAAATGTCTGAGTTAGGTGGCACTATGGATGTAAGGTGTGAGGAGGAGGATGATGAAGTACCTGCTGTTGGTGCAGTTTTGGAGGTGTCTGATACAAGTGAAGCTGGGGAGGATGATTATGATGATACTGTCATGGATGTCACGTATGTTCCCAATAGAGGAGATGAACAGGGGGACAGTTCAGAGGGGGAGTCAGAGAGGAGTAGGAGGAGACGAGTTGCTGAAAGAAGCAGGGGGAGCTCGTCATCAGAAACAGCTGGTGGCTGTGTCCGGCGCCATGTATCACCACTTATGGACAGCCAGTCAACATGCCCTTCAACGTCAACTGCTGACGCCACCATAGTGTCATCACCCCAGGGCTCAGCGGTGTGGAAATTTTTTGTGTGTCTGCCTCAGATCAGAGCAATGCCATCTGTTCTCTCTGCCTCCAAAAAATGAGCCGTGGAAAGGCCAACACCCACGTCGGGACAACTGCCTTACAAAGGGACATGCAGAAAAGGCACAAACTGTAATGGGAAGACCACCAGAGGAAATGCAGCACACAAAAGCAAACCTACCCTCCTTCTCCTCTTCCTCCTTCAGGTCCATCATATTCAGCCGCTTTCTCCCTTGCACCTTCACAATCACAGCCAACCTCCTCCACTCCGCCTCTCACCTTGAGTGGTTCCTGCTCCTCTGCCCACAGCAGCATCCAGGTGTCCGTGAGGGAAATCTTTGAGCAGAATAAGCAAATCTGTGCCACTCACCCCCTTGCCCGGCGTCTGACAGCTGGCGTGGCGGAACTGTTAGCCCGCCAGCTGTTACCATACCAGCTGGTGGACTCTGAGGCCTTCCGAAGATGTGTGGCCATTGGGATACCGCAGTGGAAGATACCAGGCCGCAATTATTTCTCAAAAAAGGCGCTACCCAAACTGTACCGTGAAGTAGAAAGGCAAGTGGTGTCATCTCTGGCACACAGCGTTGGTTCAAGGGTCCATCTGACCACGGATGCCTGGTCTGCCAAGCACGGTCAGGGCAGGTACATTACTTACACAGCTGATTGGGTCAACCTGGTGACCGATGGCAAGCAGGGAGTACGTGGATGTGCAGCGGACCTACTTGTGAAACCTCCACGGCTTACAGGCAGGCCTGCTGCCACCTCCTCTCCTTCTGCTACATCCTCTTCGCTGTCGTCATCCTCTTCCTCCTTGGCTGAGTGGCAGTTCAACTCTACTGGTGCTGCCATCTCCTCTCCAGCTACACAGCCCCAGCTCCCCAGGGCCTATGCTGCATGCCAGGTACGATGGTGTCACGCCATCTTAGACATGTCTTGCCTCAAAGCAGAGAGTCACACTGGAGCAGCTCTCCTGGCTGCTCTGAACAAACAGGTGGATCAGTGGCTGACCCCACACCAGCTGGAGATCGGCAACGTGGTGTGTGACAACGGCAGCATTCTCATTTCGGTTTTGAATTTGGGAAAGTTGACCCTGTGTGGCACATGTACCCTGTGTGGCACATGTGCTCAATCTCGTAATCCAAAGATTTGTAAGTACCCAGGCTTACAGGACATCCTGAAGCAGTCCAGGAAGTTGTGTGGGCATTTCAGGCGTTCTTACATGGCCATGGCATGCTTGGCCGATATTCAGCGGAGAAACAACTTGCCGGTGAGGTGCTTGATTTGCGATAGCCCGACTCGCTGGAATTCGACCCTCCTGATGTTCAACCGCCTGCTACAACAGGAGACAGCTGTCACCCAGTATCTCTACAACTACAGTAGAAGGACAAGCTCTGGGGAGATGGGGATGATCTGGCCGAAGTACTGGACACTCAAGCGAAAGGTCTGCAGGCTCATGCGGCCGTTTGAGGAGGTGACAAACATGGTGAGTCACAACGGCTTGATTCCGTATGCTTTCTTCCTGGAGCGTGCCGTGCGTAGAGTGGTGGATCAAGCTGTGGAGGAGCGGGAACAGGAACAGTTAAAGGAGAAAGAGTTGTGGGATCAATTCTCAACAGAACCAGATGTTTCCTAAACACCTGCGGCAGCACAGTAGGGGGAGGTGGAGGAGGAAGAGTCGTGTGGGGAAGAGGAGTCAGATGATTAGGAAGGTGTTTTTTTGGAGGAGGAGGCGGAAAAACAACCACAGCAGGCGTCGCAGGGGGCTGGTGCTGCTTAACGTTCCCGTGGTATTGTTCTTGGCTTGGGGGAGGAGGAGAACTTACCTGACATAACTAAGGAACAGCAAGAGGAGATGGAGAGTACATCTGGATCCACATTTGTGCAGATGGCCTCTTTCATGCTGTCCAGCCTGTTGAGGGACCCCGTATAAAAAAACTCAAGGGGAATGACAATTACTGGGTGGCCACGCTACTGGACCCTCGGTATAGGCACAAAGTGGCGGAGATGTTACCAACTCACCTAAAGGCAGAAAGGATTCAGCACTTGCAGAACAAGCTGGCAACTATGCTTTACAGTGCGTTTAAGGGTGATGTCACAGCACAACGGAATAAAGGTGCCACTGCCAGTAATCTTCCTCCTCCTGCCATGTCCACGCAAGCAAGGACAGGACACTCTAGCGATCTCATGGTGATAGCAAACATGCGGACATTCTTTACTCCGTCTCGCCTTAGCCCTTCCAGATCCACCCTCCACCAACGCCTCGACCGGCAGGTAGCCGACTATCTGGCCTTAAGTGTGGATGTAGACACTGTGAGCAGCGATGAACCCTTGGACTACTGGGTGTGCAGGCTTGACCTGTGGCCAGAGCTGTCCCAATTTGCCATCCAACTTCTGTCTTGCCCTGACTCAAGTGTCCAGTCAGAAAGGACCTTCAGCGCAGCTGGAGGCATTGTCACTGAGAAGAGAAGTTGCAAAAGTGTTCAGTACCTCACCTTTATCAAAATGAATGAGGCATGGATCCCGGAGGGCTACTGCCCGCCTGAAGACTAAGTCAGTCCCCAAAAACACACAGCATCTCTCCCTGCACGCCGTGTGACTGCCTGCCCCAAGACTAAGTCGGTCACCACACAGCATCTCTGCCTGCAGGCCGCTTGACTGCCTTCTCCGCCACCACCAACAGGGTCCAGGACTCCAGGTGGATTCTTGAATTTATAAGACCGCTGCTAGCAGCGGCCGCAATAATAATATTTTCTGGTGAGTGTACATGCCTGCCTAATTTTTCTGGCTGCACTGCGGCTGCAACAACAAAACAAAAGGCATGTACATGTGCCAATTCCCCTTCGTGATCGTTACCTTGCCGCGGTGAAGGGGCTTGCATATCACAATGAAGCAATGACCGCCGGCTATATGAGTGTCTCGTGGGGCACACCCAAGATAATAAGGTTGCTGCATTGTGGACAGACCAAATTCGATCAGCTGGACAGTCACTGTTCTTCTGTCATTGAGCTACCTCAGCCTGGTGACCATATGGGCTGGAAAGCTACCATCGCCTGCACTCTGGCACCAGTCCAGCACGGCCGTCACTACACAAACAGCTGTTTGCAGTGCGTTACAGTGAGTTTAATGTGTCAGTGTGAAGCAGTACACTAATTACACTACCTGATTGATGTATACACATGCAAGATGTTTTAAAGCACTTTAGTCCTATAATTTAGCAATAAAATGTGATTTCTGCCCTTAAAACACTGCTTTGCGTCAAATCCAGATTTTTCCCCAGGACTTTTGGCGTCTATCCCACTCCGCCATGCCCCCCTCCAGGTGTTAGACCCCTTGAAACATCTTTTCCATCACTTTTGTGGTCAGCATAAATGTTTCTAGTTTTGAAAGTTCGCCTCCCCATTGAAGTCTATTGCGGTTCTCGAAAGTTCGCGTGAATCGAACTTTTGTGGAAGTTCACGTTCGTGGTTTGCCAACCGAAAATCGGAGGTTCGGACCATCTCTAGTGTACTCATCCACAGTCTGGTGCCCCTCTCTATTGACTCTCTGATGTAGGATTGCAGCTGGTGTGCATGGAGACAGGTCGGCAGAAGTCACGGGGGTTTATTTACAATAAGTGCATATTTTATTGCTGATTGCATAATCACTGGCAGAGTTTTCCCATCTCCATCACATCTCCTGTGTTCAGCCTCTTAATCTTCGTATCTGAAAAGACATGGCATAACAACCAAGTCATTATTATATATTGGGGAAGAGAGAATGCATTTCTGTACATTGTTCCTTCACAGCAGCGTAAAGCAAAGTCTTCTAAGTATGAGGCCCGGGACCCACTGGGAGAGCTTTTGCAGCGCTTGCGGATCACTGGAGAACAGCAAAGCACTACAGCAGTGGATCTCTAGGGAGATGATCCCACACCTAGCATTGTGATTGCAGATCGCTGCTTGCTGCATTTTGGGAGTGATCCCGGAGCCATGGCATCAGTGGCTGCAGTACCCAAATTACAATAGCTCTGAGATTCGCTTTCCAAATTGCGTAACTTTTATAGCAAATCATGGGTGCTTTGCTACAAAGCACCCATAGTGGGTCCCAGGCCTTAAAGTAAACCAGTAACAAATAAAAAAAAATATCTCCTACTCTACTCTGGGATCCAGAGGCTTCCCTCTCCCAACTAAAGAGGTTTCCCGTCCACTGCTGGGACCTCCACAGAAAGCAAACCATAAACGTCAGTGCTCCTGCATGAGCACACTAGCAACCTTTGGCTCCGGTGGAAATACCCGAGCCTGATCGGATCCGCTCTACTACAGTCAGCTCACGCCTGCACAGACCAGATCAGGGTCAGCTATTTCCACCAGAGCCTTTTAGGAAGCTACTACTGCACCTGCACAGGAGCACAGAAGAGGAGACTTTTGGGCAGGCAGGTGCGGGGGGGGGGGGGGGGGGGTGACCTGTGTGCCCAAGCACCCTCCCCCCTTTAAATAGCCATAAAAAGGCCCCTTTGGCTGTAAAAACAAAGCTCCGCCTCTGGCCGCAATAAGCCCTGCCCCTTCCCACGGAAATCCCTGCTCACATCTGCAGGAAGCTGCTCCCCATCTTGGACACTTTGGAGTAAAGAGGTGCCATACAGGAATCCTAGTGTAACCATCCCCACAGCTGTGTGGGAGCAGGTAAAATAGTGCATCTCTGACAGCAGCGACCTTTCCCTCCCCCAGCCTCCACAGTGACCTCTCCCTCAACCTAGGACCCGTACTGACCTCTCCCTCACCAGCATTAGCATTGCAGTGATTCCGCCTCCCCAGCACCCACACTGACACTTCCCTTTCCAGCATCCTTCCTGTCCCCCATCAGTACCATTCCTGTTCCCAGCAGCACCCATAGTGACCTCTTACAGCACCTAAACTGACCAGTACCCCTAATGACTTCCTCTTTCTGCAGCACCCCAAATGACTTCTACTTCTCCCAACATCCACCCCCTCCCCATAGCTGGCACCAGCACTCACGCTCACATGACCTCAAGTACCTGCACCCAGGCCTGACACCTGCACACACCCTCCACATGGCCCTCACTATCTACACCAAGCACTTACTTAACCAGTACCCACACCCAAAGAATCTGCATTCAAAACCCATGTGACGTCCAAAGCCCACCCATAGCCAGCACCCAGTACAGGCATGGTGCCAAGTATTTGCACCCATGTCACATCCAGTACCTGCACCCAGCACCCACATGACATCCAGTACATGCACCCAGATCTCACATGGCACTAAGTATTAGCAACTAGCACCCACATAGCACTCGATACCCACCATAGCCAGAACCCACATGACACTCTGTACCCACATAGCACCCAGCATCTGCATTCAGCACCCACATGACAACCAATACCCCCTAGACAGAAAGGAGGATAGGGTGTGCAGGGGGCATTGTGGGGGCCCTTTTTTTAATTTGAGCACCTCCCCCCACTTATGGACCCTCTGCATGGCCCTGCTTTTGGAGTCCCATCGCTGGATCCTCTCTGGCAAGGAGAACAAGGAAAGCCTCTTTAGGATCCAGAGTCTTCCCCTTCCCGAGGTAAGTATCCCCCCACCGGGGAACTTTTTTTCGTACATATTTACTTTAAGCCCACGTTGAGGAATGGATGTAAAAATACCATCTATAAGCTCTACCAATTGGTGTGCAGGAACTGGCAGAAGCCTTGTTCCACACAAAAGGTAGCAGCTATCCTGAATTCTTATGGTCATTTTATAAAAAAAAACAAAAATTGAAAAAACAAACAAACACAAGGAGTCATATTGCCAAGCTCAGTAGATGGGGCTACCACATCACCCAGCTGTTCAGATAGCATGGAGCGGGGCACAGACTGGACTCCGGTAAAGATGGCAGCCTATGGCACAAGCAGTCTGCTTTACAGGAAAGCAGTGTCTGCTATTTAAAGTGAACCAGAGACAAAGCACCCTTATGAATTTACCATATATATCAGTGGGAACATTCGAGAAAATACCTACCCTGCTCTCTTTTTCATCCTTCACTGCTCAGCCTGCTTGTTATCAGCCCTGATAAAATCCCAGACTGAGCATTCAGTCTGGCTTTGCTCAGGAATCATAATAGCGGATTCTGTCTTCTCTGATGTCTTTTCAAGCCCAAGCCTGCCCCCTTGTGGTATAATGACTCAGCTACAATGATTCCTGAGCAAAGCCAGACTGAAAGCTCAGTCGGGGATCTTATCAGGGCTGGTAACAAGGAAGCCGAGCAGTGCTTCATTAGCAGAGAGCAGGGTAGGTGTTTTCTCTCATGTTCCCACTGATATACAGTACATGGTAAAATACATGAGGGTGCTTCGTCTCTGGTTTACTTTAACCACTTCAGCCTTTAAGTGTTTTTTCACCTTATGCATCTGAGCAATTTTCACCTCCCATTAATTTGTCAATAACTATCACTACTTATCACAATGAAATGATCTATATCTTGTTTTTTCTGCCACCAATTAGGCTTTTTTGGGGTGGTACATTTTGCTAACAATTTTTTTTTTCTAAATGCATTTTAACAGGAATATTAAGAAAAAAAAATTGAAACATTCATGGTTTCTCAGTTTTCAGCCATTATAGCTTTAAAATAATACAAGCTACCATAATTAAAACCCACATATTTTATTTGCCCATTTGTCCCGGTTATTACACCAATTCAATTATGTCCCTATCACAATGTATGGCGTCAATATTTTATTTGGACATAAAGGTGCATTTTTTCAGTTTTGCGTCCATCACCATTTACAAGCTCATAATTTAAAAAATAATCATATACCCTCTTGACATGTATATTAAAAAAGTTCAGACCCTTAGGTAACTATTTAGGTTTGTTTTTTTTTAAATGTATTTTTTTTTTATTAAAAATTGTATTTGGGTATTTTTTTGGGGGAGTGTGGGAAGTAAACAGTTAATTTTAAATGTATGTCTGTTTATTTAAAAACTGCATTCCCATTCACTGATCTCTGGGCTATCGGGCGGCGACACGGGAGCAAGCATGACCGGCAGCGGGAGTGCACGGTAGCGCGGCAGCAGCCCTTTGGACGTAGCAGCTATGTCCAAAAGCCTTCAATGGTTAAGGGTGTTTTCTAGGACATCAGTTAAGCTTTTAAAGAGAAGGAAAAAGACTGTACACTCAAATCTATCATTAGTGGGCACCTTTACAATCTTATGTATTATACCTGAAGTATCAATTCAAAGAATATTCACCCTTCTACTTCATAGATTTGTTTTACCTTTGAATATAGTAGTAAAAATGTTTCGGTACCGTGTTAGCCAAACAATATATGTAGGTAGAAAATATGTATCTACCTACATATTTTACCTTTGCACAAACTTCTGCACCACTAAGAACGACTGTCAAGGTGATCAGATTTTCTGACGGCACAAACATCATAGACCTCAGACAAGAGCGGAGAGCAAGTATATCGTCAGAAGATCGAGAGGATCTGAAACTAATGTAAGGTCAACAAGCTTGTCCTCAACTCAGAAAAAACTGTGGAACTGACCACCTATTGCAGGGGAAAAAAACCCTGAACTACCCTTCATTCTCACTGAGGGCTCTGAAGTTGCCAGCCTCTGATGCTCGCCTGCTGGGTACTACTATCTCCAGGGACTTTAGGTGGGAAGAGAACTGCTCCAAACTGCATAAAAAAGCCCAACAACGGCTGTTCTTCCTGCGCCAACTGAAAGTTTAAAAATGTCTTGCACCCTCCTGACCTGCTTCTACTCCACTACCTCTATTCTATGCTCCTCTATCAGCGTGCTGGTATCAGTACTGGGTACTTGAGGCTAGGAAGATACATCAGAACTGCAGAGATTATAGGGACCCCACCTCCTACCTCTATTCTATGCTCCTCTATCAGCGTGAGGTACTGGGTACTTGAGGCTAGGAAGATACATCAGAACTGCAGAGATTATAGGGACCCCACCTCCTACCTCTATTCTATGCTCCTCTATCAGCGTGAGGTACCGGGTACTTGAGGCTACGAAGATACATCAGGACTGCAGAGATTATAGGGACCCCACCTCCTACCTCTATTCTATGCTCCTCTATCATCGTGTGGTACTGGGTACTTGAGGCTAGGAAGATACATCAGAACTGCAGAGATTATAGGGACCCCACCTCCTACCTCTATTCTATGCTCCTCTATCAGCGTGCTGGTATCAGAACTGGGTACTTGAGGCTAGGAAGATACATCAGAACTGCAGAGATTATAGGGACCCCACCTCCTACCTCTATTCTATGCTCCTCTATCAGCGTGCTGGTATCAGAACTGGGTACTTGAGGCTAGGAAGATACATCAGAACTGCAGAGATTATAGGGACCCCACCTCCTACCTCTATTCTATGCTCCTCTATCAGCGTGAGGTACTGGGTACTTGAGGCTAGGAAGATACATCAGAACTGCAGAGATTATAGGGACCCCACCTCCTACCTCTATTCTATGCTCCTCTATCATCATGTGGTACTGGGTACTTGAGGCTACGAAGATACATCAGAACTGCAGAGATTATAGGGACCCCACCTCCTACCTCTATTCTATGCTCCTCTATCATCGTGTGGTACTGGGTACTTGAGGCTACGAAGATACATCAGGACTGCAGAGATTATAGGGACCCCACCTCCTACCTCTATTCTATGCTCCTCTATCATCGTGTGGTACCGGGTACTTGAGGCTAGGAAGATACATCAGAACTGCAGAGATTATAGGGACCCCACCTCCTACCTCTATTCTATGCTCCTCTATCAGCGTGAGGTACCGGGTACTTGAGGCTAGGAAGATACATCAGAACTGCAGAGATTATAGGGACCCCACCTCCTACCTCTATTCTATGCTCCTCTATCAGCGTGAGGTACCGGGTACTTGAGGCTAGGAAGATACATCAGAACTGCAGAGATTATAGGGACCCCACCTCCTACCTCTATTCTATGCTCCTCTATCAGCGTGAGATACTGGGTACTTGAGGCTATAAAGATACATCAGAACTGCAGAGATTATAGGGACCCCACCTCCTACCTCTATTCTATGCTCCTCTATCAGCGTGTGGTACCGGGTACTTGAGGCTACGAAGATACATCAGAACTGCAGAGATTATAGGGACCCCACCTCCTACCTCTATTCTATGCTCCTCTATCAGCGTGAGGTACCGGGTACTTGAGGCTACGAAGATACAACAGGACTGCAGAGATTATAGGGACCCCACCTCCTACCTCTATTCTATGCTCCTCTATCAGCGTGTGGTACTGGGTACTTGAGGCTAGGAAGATACATCAGAACTGCAGAGATTATAGGGACCCCACCTCCTACCTCTATTCTATGCTCCTCTATCAGCGTGTGGTACCGGGTACTTGAGGCTAGGAAGATACATCAGAACTGCAGAGATTATAGGGACCCCACCTCCTACCTCTATTCTATGCTCCTCTATCAGCGTGTGGTACCGGGTACTTGAGGCTACGAAGATACATCAGAACTGCAGAGATTATAGGGACCCCACCTCCTACCTCTATTCTATGCTCCTCTATCAGCGTGAGGTACTGGGTACTTGAGGCTACGAAGATACATCAGAACTGCAGAGATTATAGGGACCCCACCTCCTACCTCTATTCTATGCTCCTCTATCATCGTGTGGTACTGGGTACTTGAGGCTAGGAAGATACATCAGGACTGCAGAGATTATAGGGACCCCACCTCCTACCTCTATTCTATGCTTCTCTATCAGCGTGTGGTACTGGGTACTTGAGGCTAGGAAGATACATCAGGACTGCAGAGATTATAGGGACCCCACCTCCTACCTCTATTCTATGCTCCTCTATCAGCGTGTGGTACCGGGTACTTGAGGCTACGAAGATACATCAGAACTGCAGAGATTATAGGGACCCCACCTCCTACCTCTATTCTATGCTCCTCTATCAGCGTGAGGTACTGGGTACTTGAGGCTAGGAAGATACATCAGAACTGCAGAGATTATAGGGACCCCACCTCCTACCTCTATTCTATGCTCCTCTATCAGCGTGTGGTACTGGGTACTTGAGGCTACGAAGATACATCAGGACTGCAGAGATTATAGGGACCCCACCTCCTACCTCTATTCTATGCTCCTCTATCAGCGTGAGGTACTGGGTACTTGAGGCTAGGAAGATACATCAGAACTGCAGAGATTATAGGGACCCCACCTCCTACCTCTATTCTATGCTCCTCTATCATCGTGTGGTACTGGGTACTTGAGGCTACGAAGATACATCAGAACTGCAGAGATTATAGGGACCCCACCTCCTACCTCTATTCTATGCTCCTCTATCATCGTGTGGTACTGGGTACTTGAGGCTACGAAGATACATCAGGACTGCAGAGATTATAGGGACCCCACCTCCTACCTCTATTCTATGCTCCTCTATCATCGTGTGGTACCGGGTACTTGAGGCTAGGAAGATACATCAGAACTGCAGAGATTATAGGGACCCCACCTCCTACCTCTATTCTATGCTCCTCTATCAGCGTGAGGTACCGGGTACTTGAGGCTAGGAAGATACATCAGAACTGCAGAGATTATAGGGACCCCACCTCCTACCTCTATTCTATGCTCCTCTATCAGCGTGAGGTACTGGGTACTTGAGGCTAGGAAGATACATCAGAACTGCAGAGATTATAGGGACCCCACCTCCTACCTCTATTCTATGCTCCTCTATCAGCGTGAGGTACCGGGTACTTGAGGCTAGGAAGATACATCAGGACTGCAGAGATTATAGGGACCCCACCTCCTACCTCTATTCTATGCTCCTCTATCAGCGTGAGGTACCGGGTACTTGAGGCTACGAAGATACATCAGAACTGCAGAGATTATAGGGACCCCACCTCCTACCTCTATTCTATGCTCCTCTATCATCGTGTGGTACTGGGTACTTGAGGCTACGAAGATACATCAGGACTGCAGAGATTATAGGGACCCCACCTCCTACCTCTATTCTATGCTCCTCTATCATCGTGTGGTACCGGGTACTTGAGGCTACGAAGATACATCAGAACTGCAGAGATTATAGGGACCCCACCTCCTACCTCTATTCTATGCTCCTCTATCAGCGTGTGGTACTGGGTACTTGAGGCTAGGAAGATACATCAGAACTGCAGAGATTATAGGGACCCCACCTCCTACCTCTATTCTATGCTCCTCTATCAGCGTGAGGTACCGGGTACTTGAGGCTAGGAAGATACATCAGAACTGCAGAGATTATAGGGACCCCACCTCCTACCTCTATTCTATGCTCCTCTATCAGCGTGAGGTACCGGGTACTTGAGGCTACGAAGATACATCAGAACTGCAGAGATTATAGGGACCCCACCTCCTACCTCTATTCTATGCTCCTCTATCAGCGTGAGGTACTGGGTACTTGAGGCTACGAAGATACATCAGAACTGCAGAGATTATAGGGACCCCACCTCCTACCTCTATTCTATGCTCCTCTATCATCGTGTGGTACTGGGTACTTGAGGCTAGGAAGATACATCAGGACTGCAGAGATTATAGGGACCCCACCTCCTACCTCTATTCTATGCTCCTCTATCAGCGTGTGGTACTGGGTACTTGAGGCTAGGAAGATACATCAGGACTGCAGAGATTATAGGGACCCCACCTCCTACCTCTATTCTATGCTCCTCTATCAGCGTGTGGTACCGGGTACTTGAGGTTACGAAGATACATCAGAACTGCAGAGATTATAGGGACCCCACCTCCTACCTCTATTCTATGCTCCTCTATCAGCGTGAGGTACTGGGTACTTGAGGCTACGAAGATACATCAGAACTGCAGAGATTATAGGGACCCCACCTCCTACCTCTATTCTATGCTCCTCTATCATCGTGTGGTACCGGGTACTTGAGGCTACGAAGATACATCAGAACTGCAGAGATTATAGGGACCCCACCTCCTACCTCTATTCTATGCTCCTCTATCAGCGTGTGGTACTGGGTACTTGAGGCTACGAAGATACATCAGAACTGCAGAGATTATAGGGACCCCACCTCCTACCTCTATTCTATGCTCCTCTATCAGCGTGAGGTACCGGGTACTTGAGGCTACGAAGATACATCAGAACTGCAGAGATTATAGGGACCCCACCTCCTACCTCTATTCTATGCTCCTCTATCAGCGTGAGGTACTGGGTACTTGAGGCTAGGAAGATACATCAGAACTGCAGAGATTATAGGGACCCCACCTCCTACCTCTATTCTATGCTCCTCTATCAGCGTGAGGTACTGGGTACTTGAGGCTACGAAGATACATCAGAACTGCAGAGATTATAGGGACCCCACCTCCTACCTCTATTCTATGCTCCTCTATCAGCGTGAGGTACTGGGTACTTGAGGCTAGGAAGATACATCAGAACTGCAGAGATTATAGGGACCCCACCTCCTACCTCTATTCTATGCTCCTCTATCAGCGTGAGGTACCGGGTACTTGAGGCTACGAAGATACATCAGAACTGCAGAGATTATAGGGACCCCACCTCCTACCTCTATTCTATGCTCCTCTATCAGCGTGAGGTACCGGGTACTTGAGGCTACAAAGATACATCAGAACTGCAGAGATTATAGGGACCCCACCTCCTACCTCTATTCTATGCTCCTCTATCAGCGTGAGGTACTGGGTACTTGAGGCTAGGAAGATACATCAGAACTGCAGAGATTATAGGGACCCCACCTCCTACCTCTATTCTATGCTCCTCTATCAGCGTGTGGTACTGGGTACTTGAGGCTACAAAGATACATCAGGACTGCAGAGATTATAGGGACCCCACCTCCTACCTCTATTCTATGCTCCTCTATCAGCGTGAGGTACTGGGTACTTGAGGCTAGGAAGATACATCAGAACTGCAGAGATTATAGGGACCCCACCTCCTACCTCTATTCTATGCTCCTCTATCAGCGTGCTGGTATCAGAACTGGGTACTTGAGGCTAGGAAGATACATCAGAACTGCAGAGATTATAGGGACCCCACCTCCTACCTCTATTCTATGCTCCTCTATCAGCGTGAGGTACTGGGTACTTGAGGCTAGGAAGATACATCAGAACTGCAGAGATTATAGGGACCCCACCTCCTACCTCTATTCTATGCTCCTCTATCATCGTGTGGTACTGGGTACTTGAGGCTACGAAGATACATCAGAACTGCAGAGATTATAGGGACCCCACCTCCTACCTCTATTCTATGCTCCTCTATCATCGTGTGGTACTGGGTACTTGAGGCTACGAAGATACATCAGAACTGCAGACATTATAGGGACCCCACCTCCTACCTCTATTCTATGCTCCTCTATCAGCGTGTGGTACCGGGTACTTGAGGCTACGAAGATACATCAGGACTGCAGAGATTATAGGGACCCCACCTCCTACCTCTATTCTATGCTCCTCTATCATCGTGTGGTACCGGGTACTTGAGGCTAGGAAGATACATCAGAACTGCAGAGATTATAGGGACCCCACCTCCTACCTCTATTCTATGCTCCTCTATCAGCGTGAGGTACCGGGTACTTGAGGCTAGGAAGATACATCAGAACTGCAGAGATTATAGGGACCCCACCTCCTACCTCTATTCTATGCTCCTCTATCAGCGTGTGGTACCGGGTACTTGAGGCTACGAAGATACATCAGGACTGCAGAGATTATAGGGACCCCACCTCCTACCTCTATTCTATGCTCCTCTATCATCGTGTGGTACCGGGTACTTGAGGCTAGGAAGATACATCAGAACTGCAGAGATTATAGGGACCCCACCTCCTACCTCTATTCTATGCTCCTCTATCAGCGTGAGGTACCGGGTACTTGAGGCTAGGAAGATACATCAGAACTGCAGAGATTATAGGGACCCCACCTCCTACCTCTATTCTATGCTCCTCTATCAGCGTGAGGTACCGGGTACTTGAGGCTACGAAGATACATCAGAACTGCAGAGATTATAGGGACCCCACCTCCTACCTCTATTCTATGCTCCTCTATCAGCGTGAGGTACCGGGTACTTGAGGCTACGAAGATACATCAGGACTGCAGAGATTATAGGGACCCCACCTCCTACCTCTATTCTATGCTCCTCTATCAGCGTGTGGTACTGGGTACTTGAGGCTAGGAAGATACATCAGAACTGCAGAGATTATAGGGACCCCACCTCCTACCTCTATTCTATGCTCCTCTATCAGCGTGTGGTACCGGGTACTTGAGGCTACGAAGATACATCAGAACTGCAGAGATTATAGGGACCCCACCTCCTACCTCTATTCTATGCTCCTCTATCAGCGTGAGGTACCGGGTACTTGAGGCTACGAAGATACATCAGAACTGCAGAGATTATAGGGACCCCACCTCCTACCTCTATTCTATGCTCCTCTATCATCGTGTGGTACTGGGTACTTGAGGCTAGGAAGATACATCAGGACTGCAGAGATTATAGGGACCCCACCTCCTACCTCTATTCTATGCTCCTCTATCAGCGTGTGGTACTGGGTACTTGAGGCTAGGAAGATACATCAGAACTGCAGAGATTATAGGGACCCCACCTCCTACCTCTATTCTATGCTCCTCTATCAGCGTGAGGTACTGGGTACTTGAGGCTAGGAAGATACATCAGAACTGCAGAGATTATAGGGACCCCACCTCCTACCTCTATTCTATGCTCCTCTATCAGCGTGTGGTACCGGGTACTTGAGGCTAGGAAGATACATCAGAACTGCAGAGATTATAGGGACCCCACCTCCTACCTCTATTCTATGCTCCTCTATCAGCGTGAGGTACTGGGTACTTGAGGCTAGGAAGATACATCAGAACTGCAGTGATTATAGGGACCCCACCTCCTACCTCTATTCTATGCTCCTCTATCAGCGTGAGGTACTGGGTACTTGAGGCTAGGAAGATACATCAGGACTGCAGAGATTATAGGGACCCCACCTCCTACCTCTATTCTATGCTCCTCTATCAGCGTGTGGTACCGGGTACTTGAGGCTACGAAGATACATCAGAACTGCAGAGATTATAGGGACCCCACCTCCTACCTCTATTCTATGCTCCTCTATCAGCGTGAGGTACTGGGTACTTGAGGCTACGAAGATACATCAGAACTGCAGAGATTATAGGGACCCCACCTCCTACCTCTATTCTATGCTCCTCTATCAGCGTGTGGTACCGGGTACTTGAGGCTACGAAGATACATCAGAACTGCAGAGATTATAGGGACCCCACCTCCTACCTCTATTCTATGCTCCTCTATCAGCGTGAGGTACCGGGTACTTGAGGCTAGGAAGATACATCAGAACTGCAGAGATTATAGGGACCCCACCTCCTACCTCTATTCTATGCTCCTCTATCAGCGTGAGGTACCGGGTACTTGAGGCTAGGAAGATACATCAGAACTGCAGAGATTATAGGGACCCCACCTCCTACCTCTATTCTATGCTCCTCTATCAGCGTGTGGTACCGGGTACTTGAGGCTAGGAAGATACATCAGGACTGCAGAGATTATAGGGACCCCACCTCCTACCTCTATTCTATGCTCCTCTATCATCGTGAGGTACTGGGTACTTGAGGCTAGGAAGATACATCAGAACTGCAGAGATTATAGGGACCCCACCTCCTACCTCTATTCTATGCTCCTCTATCATCGTGAGGTACTGGGTACTTGAGGCTACGAAGATACATCAGAACTGCAGAGATTATAGGGACCCCACCTCCTACCTCTATTCTATGCTCCTCTATCAGCGTGTGGTACCGGGTACTTGAGGCTACGAAGATACATCAGGACTGCAGAGATTATAGGGACCCCACCTCCTACCTCTATTCTATGCTCCTCTATCAGCGTGAGGTACCGGGTACTTGAGGCTAGGAAGATACATCAGAACTGCAGAGATTATAGGGACCCCACCTCCTACCTCTATTCTATGCTCCTCTATCAGCGTGCTGGTATCAGTACTGGGTACTTGAGGCTAGGAAGATACATCAGAACTGCAGAGATTATAGGGACCCCACCTCCTACCTCTATTCTATGCTCCTCTATCAGCGTGAGGTACCGGGTACTTGAGGCTAGGAAGATACATCAGAACTGCAGAGATTATAGGGACCCCACCTCCTACCTCTATTCTATGCTCCTCTATCATCGTGTGGTACTGGGTACTTGAGGCTACGAAGATACATCAGGACTGCAGAGATTATAGGGACCCCACCTCCTACCTCTATTCTATGCTCCTCTATCATCGTGTGGTACTGGGTACTTGAGGCTAGGAAGATACATCAGAACTGCAGAGATTATAGGGACCCCACCTCCTACCTCTATTCTATGCTCCTCTATCAGCGTGTGGTACTGGGTACTTGAGGCTACGAAGATACATCAGGACTGCAGAGATTATAGGGACCCCACCTCCTACCTCTATTCTATGCTCCTCTATCAGCGTGAGGTACTGGGTACTTGAGGCTAGGAAGATACATCAGAACTGCAGAGATTATAGGGACCCCACCTCCTACCTCTATTCTATGCTCCTCTATCATCGTGTGGTACTGGGTACTTGAGGCTACGAAGATACATCAGAACTGCAGAGATTATAGGGACCCCACCTCCTACCTCTATTCTATGCTCCTCTATCATCGTGTGGTACTGGGTACTTGAGGCTACGAAGATACATCAGGACTGCAGAGATTATAGGGACCCCACCTCCTACCTCTATTCTATGCTCCTCTATCATCGTGTGGTACCGGGTACTTGAGGCTAGGAAGATACATCAGAACTGCAGAGATTATAGGGACCCCACCTCCTACCTCTATTCTATGCTCCTCTATCAGCGTGAGGTACCGGGTACTTGAGGCTAGGAAGATACATCAGAACTGCAGAGATTATAGGGACCCCACCTCCTACCTCTATTCTATGCTCCTCTATCAGCGTGAGGTACCGGGTACTTGAGGCTACGAAGATACATCAGAACTGCAGAGATTATAGGGACCCCACCTCCTACCTCTATTCTATGCTCCTCTATCAGCGTGAGGTACCGGGTACTTGAGGCTACGAAGATACATCAGGACTGCAGAGATTATAGGGACCCCACCTCCTACCTCTATTCTATGCTCCTCTATCAGCGTGTGGTACTGGGTACTTGAGGCTAGGAAGATACATCAGAACTGCAGAGATTATAGGGACCCCACCTCCTACCTCTATTCTATGCTCCTCTATCATCGTGTGGTACCGGGTACTTGAGGCTACGAAGATACATCAGAACTGCAGAGATTATAGGGACCCCACCTCCTACCTCTATTCTATGCTCCTCTATCATCGTGTGGTACTGGGTACTTGAGGCTAGGAAGATACATCAGGACTGCAGAGATTATAGGGACCCCACCTCCTACCTCTATTCTATGTTCCTCTATCATCGTGTGGTACTGGGTACTTGAGGCTAGGAAGATACATCAGGACTGCAGAGATTATAGGGACCCCACCTCCTACCTCTATTCTATGCTCCTCTATCAGCGTGTGGTACTGGGTACTTGAGGCTAGGAAGATACATCAGGACTGCAGAGATTATAGGGACCCCACCTCCTACCTCTATTCTATGCTCCTCTATCAGCGTGTGGTACCGGGTACTTGAGGCTAGGAAGATACATCAGAACTGCAGAGATTATAGGGACCCCACCTCCTACCTCTATTCTATGCTCCTCTATCAGCGTGAGGTACTGGGTACTTGAGGTTACGAAGATACATCAGAACTGCAGAGATTATAGGGACCCCACCTCCTACCTCTATTCTATGCTCCTCTATCAGCGTGAGGTACTGGGTACTTGAGGCTACGAAGATACATCAGAACTGCAGAGATTATAGGGACCCCACCTCCTACCTCTATTCTATGCTCCTCTATCATCGTGTGGTACCGGGTACTTGAGGCTACGAAGATACATCAGAACTGCAGAGATTATAGGGACCCCACCTCCTACCTCTATTCTATGCTCCTCTATCAGCGTGTGGTACTGGGTACTTGAGGCTAGGAAGATACATCAGGACTGCAGAGATTATAGGGACCCCACCTCCTACCTCTATTCTATGCTCCTCTATCAGCGTGTGGTACCGGGTACTTGAGGCTACGAAGATACATCAGAACTGCAGAGATTATAGGGACCCCACCTCCTACCTCTATTCTATGCTCCTCTATCAGCGTGAGGTACTGGGTACTTGAGGCTAGGAAGATACATCAGAACTGCAGAGATTATAGGGACCCCACCTCCTACCTCTATTCTATGCTCCTCTATCAGCGTGAGGTACCGGGTACTTGAGGCTACAAAGATACATCAGAACTGCAGAGATTATAGGGACCCCACCTCCTACCTCTATTCTATGCTCCTCTATCAGCGTGTGGTACTGGGTACTTGAGGCTAGGAAGATACATCAGGACTGCAGAGATTATAGGGACCCCACCTCCTACCTCTATTCTATGCTCCTCTATCATCGTGAGGTACTGGGTACTTGAGGCTACGAAGATACATCAGAACTGCAGAGATTATAGGGACCCCACCTCCTACCTCTATTCTATGCTCCTCTATCAGCGTGTGGTACTGGGTACTTGAGGCTACGAAGATACATCAGGACTGCAGAGATTATAGGGACCCCACCTCCTACCTCTATTCTATGCTCCTCTATCAGCGTGAGGTACTGGGTACTTGAGGCTACGAAGATACATCAGGACTGCAGAGATTATAGGGACCCCACCTCCTACCTCTATTCTATGCTCCTCTATCAGCGTGTGGTACCGGGTACTTGAGGCTAGGAAGATACATCAGAACTGCAGAGATTATAGGGACCCCACCTCCTACCTCTATTCTATGCTCCTCTATCAGCGTGCTGGTATCAGAACTGGGTACTTGAGGCTAGGAAGATACATCAGAACTGCAGAGATTATAGGGACCCCACCTCCTACCTCTATTCTATGCTCCTCTATCAGCGTGAGGTACTGGGTACTTGAGGCTAGGAAGATACATCAGAACTGCAGAGATTATAGGGACCCCACCTCCTACCTCTATTCTATGCTCCTCTATCATCGTGTGGTACTGGGTACTTGAGGCTACGAAGATACATCAGAACTGCAGAGATTATAGGGACCCCACCTCCTACCTCTATTCTATGCTCCTCTATCATCGTGTGGTACTGGGTACTTGAGGCTACGAAGATACATCAGGACTGCAGAGATTATAGGGACCCCACCTCCTACCTCTATTCTATGCTCCTCTATCATCGTGTGGTACCGGGTACTTGAGGCTAGGAAGATACATCAGAACTGCAGAGATTATAGGGACCCCACCTCCTACCTCTATTCTATGCTCCTCTATCAGCGTGAGGTACCGGGTACTTGAGGCTAGGAAGATACATCAGAACTGCAGAGATTATAGGGACCCCACCTCCTACCTCTATTCTATGCTCCTCTATCAGCGTGAGGTACCGGGTACTTGAGGCTAGGAAGATACATCAGAACTGCAGAGATTATAGGGACCCCACCTCCTACCTCTATTCTATGCTCCTCTATCAGCGTGAGGTACCGGGTACTTGAGGCTACGAAGATACATCAGAACTGCAGAGATTATAGGGACCCCACCTCCTACCTCTATTCTATGCTCCTCTATCAGCGTGAGGTACCGGGTACTTGAGGCTACGAAGATACATCAGGACTGCAGAGATTATAGGGACCCCACCTCCTACCTCTATTCTATGCTCCTCTATCAGCGTGTGGTACTGGGTACTTGAGGCTAGGAAGATACATCAGAACTGCAGAGATTATAGGGACCCCACCTCCTACCTCTATTCTATGCTCCTCTATCAGCGTGTGGTACCGGGTACTTGAGGCTACGAAGATACATCAGAACTGCAGAGATTATAGGGACCCCACCTCCTACCTCTATTCTATGCTCCTCTATCAGCGTGAGGTACTGGGTACTTGAGGCTACGAAGATACATCAGAACTGCAGAGATTATAGGGACCCCACCTCCTACCTCTATTCTATGCTCCTCTATCAGCGTGTGGTACCGGGTACTTGAGGCTACGAAGATACATCAGAACTGCAGAGATTATAGGGACCCCACCTCCTACCTCTATTCTATGCTCCTCTATCATCGTGTGGTACTGGGTACTTGAGGCTAGGAAGATACATCAGGACTGCAGAGATTATAGGGACCCCACCTCCTACCTCTATTCTATGCTCCTCTATCATCGTGTGGTACTGGGTACTTGAGGCTACGAAGATACATCAGGACTGCAGAGATTATAGGGACCCCACCTCCTACCTCTATTCTATGCTCCTCTATCAGCGTGAGGTACCGGGTACTTGAGGCTAGGAAGATACATCAGGACTGCAGAGATTATAGGGACCCCACCTCCTACCTCTATTCTATGCTCCTCTATCAGCGTGTGGTACCGGGTACTTGAGGCTAGGAAGATACATCAGAACTGCAGAGATTATAGGGACCCCACCTCCTACCTCTATTCTATGCTCCTCTATCAGCGTGTGGTACTGGGTACTTGAGGCTAGGAAGATACATCAGAACTGCAGAGATTATAGGGACCCCACCTCCTACCTCTATTCTATGCTCCTCTATCAGCGTGAGGTACTGGGTACTTGAGGCTAGGAAGATACATCAGAACTGCAGAGATTATAGGGACCCCACCTCCTACCTCTATTCTATGCTCCTCTATCAGCGTGTGGTACTGGGTACTTGAGGCTAGGAAGATACATCAGAACTGCAGAGATTATAGGGACCCCACCTCCTACCTCTATTCTATGCTCCTCTATCAGCGTGAGGTACCGGGTACTTGAGGCTAGGAAGATACATCAGAACTGCAGAGATTATAGGGACCCCACCTCCTACCTCTATTCTATGCTCCTCTATCAGCGTGTGGTACCGGGTACTTGAGGCTAGGAAGATACATCAGAACTGCAGAGATTATAGGGACCCCACCTCCTACCTCTATTCTATGCTCCTCTATCAGCGTGAGGTACTGGGTACTTGAGGCTAGGAAGATACATCAGGACTGCAGAGATTATAGGGACCCCACCTCCTACCTCTATTCTATGCTCCTCTATCAGCGTGTGGTACCGGGTACTTGAGGCTACGAAGATACATCAGGACTGCAGAGATTATAGGGACCCCACCTCCTACCTCTATTCTATGCTCCTCTATCATCGTGTGGTACCGGGTACTTGAGGCTACGAAGATACATCAGAACTGCAGAGATTATAGGGACCCCACCTCCTACCTCTATTCTATGCTCCTCTATCAGCGTGAGGTACTGGGTACTTGAGGCTACGAAGATACATCAGAACTGCAGAGATTATAGGGACCCCACCTCCTACCTCTATTCTATGCTCCTCTATCAGCGTGTGGTACCGGGTACTTGAGGCTACGAAGATACATCAGAACTGCAGAGATTATAGGGACCCCACCTCCTACCTCTATTCTATGCTCCTCTATCATCGTGTGGTACCGGGTACTTGAGGCTACGAAGATACATCAGAACTGCAGAGATTATAGGGACCCCACCTCCTACCTCTATTCTATGCTCCTCTATCATCGTGTGGTACTGGGTACTTGAGGCTAGGAAGATACATCAGAACTGCAGAGATTATAGGGACCCCACCTCCTACCTCTATTCTATGCTCCTCTATCAGCGTGTGGTACCGGGTACTTGAGGCTACGAAGATACATCAGGACTGCAGAGATTATAGGGACCCCACCTCCTACCTCTATTCTATGCTCCTCTATCAGCGTGAGGTACCGGGTACTTGAGGCTAGGAAGATACATCAGAACTGCAGAGATTATAGGGACCCCACCTCCTACCTCTATTCTATGCTCCTCTATCAGCGTGCTGGTATCAGTACTGGGTACTTGAGGCTAGGAAGATACATCAGAACTGCAGAGATTATAGGGACCCCACCTCCTACCTCTATTCTATGCTCCTCTATCAGCGTGAGGTACCGGGTACTTGAGGCTAGGAAGATACATCAGAACTGCAGAGATTATAGGGACCCCACCTCCTACCTCTATTCTATGCTCCTCTATCATCGTGTGGTACTGGGTACTTGAGGCTACGAAGATACATCAGAACTGCAGAGATTATAGGGACCCCACCTCCTACCTCTATTCTATGCTCCTCTATCAGCGTGAGGTACCGGGTACTTGAGGCTAGGAAGATACATCAGGACTGCAGAGATTATAGGGACCCCACCTCCTACCTCTATTCTATGCTCCTCTATCAGCGTGTGGTACCGGGTACTTGAGGCTACGAAGATACATCAGAACTGCAGAGATTATAGGGACCCCACCTCCTACCTCTATTCTATGCTCCTCTATCAGCGTGCTGGTATCAGTACTGGGTACTTGAGGCTAGGAAGATACATCAGAACTGCAGAGATTATAGGGACCCCACCTCCTACCTCTTGACCTAATCCAGACTGCAATCGAAGGGCTGTAAGGATTGCCAACGATTCCTCCAATCCCGCGATGGCTACCTCAAATTACTCCCATCCAGTCAATGCTTCAGGGCCATTGCCACCAGAACCTCCAGGCACAGAAACTGTTCCCCCAAGCTGTCCTGGCCCTGAACTCAGCCTCAGACCCCACACAAACAACAATCTTTAACCTCCCTGGCGGTAAGCCCGAGCTGAGCTCGGGCTATGCCGCGCAGGGGGAGATCTCAGCCCCTGGTGGGGCGATTTTCATTTTGTAAATTGCTGTGCGCGCAGCCAGCACTTTGCTAGCCGCGCGCACAGCTTGATCGCCGCCGCTCTGCGGCGATCGGCCGCACGCAGCGGCTGAAGAGGGCCCCCCCCCCGCCAGAGCCCTGCGCTGCCCGGATCAATGAGTTCCGGGCAGCGCTATGGGCTGGATCGTGTGTCCCTGACGTCAGGACGTCGGCTGACGTCCATGACGTCATCCCGATCGTCGCCATGGCGACAGGAGAAGCCAAACAGGGGAACGCGTTGTATACGCGTTCCCCTGTTTGCTATTGTTGCCGGCGGCGATCGGACTAGAGGGCCACATGCGCCCTCTAGTGGTGTTTCATGTAGCTACCACTCTGGTAGCTTTACATGAAACTTTAAAAAAAAAAATTAAAAAAATTGGAATTCTGCAATTTTTGCAGAAAAAATTACCCGCCAAGGAGGTTAATGTGTTAATACGTGTTTCCGCCAATAGGTAATTTGTGTGTGTAGCTTTTTTTTGTTTTGTTACAAATACTGGCAGCCGGGCGGATCGCTGGTAACCAGTCTTATCTCCCGAACGATAGTCTGTACACACGCCGGATTTCATGCGGAAACGTGCGAACGACGGAACGTTCAAACGACCCGTCGTTCGCGCAAATCCGACGTGTGTATGGGCCTTAAGGGTTACAGATTTGGTCTCAATATTTGGGTGAAGGATTTGATTCATGCATTTCTTTGTCACATATATTCCCCACATCTTTATATTCCCAGGAGGGGATTAAGGAAGATTATGTGGGTGGATAGTGTACTGGTTAAAGGGAACCAGTGACAAAGCACCCTCATGTATTTGACCATATATATCAATGGGAACAGGACTGTAAACACCTACTCTGCTCTTAGTTTCATTCTTCTCTGTTAAACCTGCCTGTTAACAGCCCTGATAAGAATCTCCGACTGAGCATTCAGTCTAGCTTTGCCTGGAATGATTATAGCAGAGCCACAAGGGGGCAGTCTTGGGCTTGAAAAGACATCACAGAAGACAGATTCAGCTATAATCATTCTGGGGCAAATCCAGACTGAATGCTCAGTGGGGGATTCTTATTAAAGCTGATAACAGGCAGATTTAGCAGAGAAGAATGAAACAAAGTGCAGAGTAGGCGTTTGCTGTCATGTCCCCACTGATATACATGAGGGTGCTTCGTCTCTGGTTCTCTTTAAAGTGGATCCGAGATGAACTTTTACTCATTGCATAATTGTGTTCCTTTCATATTGTTTATAAGGCATTCCTCAAGCCAAATACTTTTTTTGTTTTAATACTCTAATTCCCTATAAACTAAAGAAGCCACGCCCACAGGTTTTCAGAGAGCCAAAGCAGTAGCAAGGTCTCATGGGAGCTCAGTCTGGGCAGGAGGAGGTATTACTAGCCAGAGATTTCAGAGGCAGAGGAGAGGAGGGGGATTAGGTTTTTTTCACAGGCTGAGTGCTGAAGATGCAGATAAGCCTGCCTCTGTGTAATGTTTACAAACAACATGGCTGCTGTCATTGCATCACAGGAAGAAATAATCATACACTTTTTGAAGCTGTCTGCAGCTAGATTTGCTGTGTAAACCATCTAAACTTTAGATAAGATATATATATATATATATAGACAAGTTACTTGTTATAGTTAGTTTTTTATCTCGGATCCGCTTTAAGGGCACCGCCTTTGACATGGGAGACTAGTGTTCATTCATATCCTGGCTAGGGTCAGTTCCTGTTCAGTAAAAAGTCCTTGGACAAGACTTCCTAAGGGCTTGTTCACACCTACGGCGTTTTATTTTTTATTTATTTTTTTTAGCGCTGCCAATTATTAAAAATGCCCTGAAATGGCTAGCGCAATGAATCCTTATTGGGATGGCTCATATCAGCAGGTTGCATCTGCTTTCCATTCACAAAAGCGCTGCATGGACCATTTTCGGGTGGATTTTGCTACAATGGAAGGTATAGGAAAAAACACAAAAGACTCACAAATTGCTTTATCGGGCGATTTTGATTTTAGGTGTGAACAAAGCCTAAGACTGCAGGATGGCCCCTTCAGCACATTCCCCTAGTGGCTGCAGCTCTTGAGTGCTATGAGTCCAACAGGAGAAAAGTGCTATACAAATGTTAGTATTATTATGTGACGTGACAACTCACCAAAATGATCCTCGATCTCGTGCAGCATGTCCAAGCAGCAGCTCTCCACAAGATTGATGGCCATCCCCTTCTTGCCAAATCTTCCGGTACGGCCAATGCGGTGCAGATAAGTCTCCAGATCAATCAGTCCCTCTGTGTTCATTGGTAGATCAAAATTCACCACCACAGACACTTGCTCGATGTCAATTCCTAACGCCAGAAACGACACATTCCAGGCTTGATTGTGCAGAGATTGTATTACATAAAACCAAAACGTGCCAAGAACCAGTTCTGATGGAATTTCAAAGCAAAATTACAAAATTAATACTTACCTTAGCAGTGGTCCTGAGGCTTCCCAGATCTTCCTGCAGCCCACCGACCATGCGCAGGGACCCTCTAAACCAGCGCTGGGCAATCTATGGCCTGAGGGCCGGCGCTGGAACTCTGGCCCGCCGACAGGCAGCCGGATTCCTCCACTCGCAGAGTTGGGAGCAGGCGGCAGGGGATTTGAAACTCACCTTGATCACCAATTCCTGTGTTGTGTCCCCATGGCATCACATAATGGGATGTCCTGACATCCCGTCATGCAAAGCCCTGTTGCCATGGAGATGCGACGCGGGAATCAACGAGTTTCAAATTCCCTGCAACTCTGCAGGGGGGGAGGGAGGGTTGTAATTTAACCCCCTGGCAATATGATTCCATCCGGATTTTAGGGTCATTTTAGTACGTTTCAGACCCTAAAAATCACAGGCGGCGATCTCACCAGAGTGATTCAGAACCTCGAGGACAGGAAGCAAAACGGCTACTGACATCTGGATCCCCGGGAGGTGAGTAAAAACGCACAGTGAACTTTATACTCTGCATAGAGCTCCCGGCGGCTAACACGAGCGTAGCTCAGGCTTACCGCGAGGGAGATTAAGTGATGCATCCCAGGCCACTTAAAGTTTGCCCAACCCTGCTATAAACATTTGTGAGAAGAGCTTGTCGAATCCATTTCCTGTGGTTGTGCTCCTGTCCATATAAGAATTTATCTGTACCAGGCATGCTTGAATCTGGTCTGCACATGCCCTGTACAACAAAGCTCCTTGTGCACAATTGTATTCCTCCATCTTACTGGGCATGTGTGAACCATACTCATGCATGCCCAGTATGCAGAGAAGGGACCTGGGCAGCAACAGAGGGCTACAACAGGATCTGGAGAGCCTCAGGACCATTCAGAGGCCGAGAGGAAAAAAAAATGGACGCTGAAGGAAGACACTTTAAGGAAGAGCCAAAGTGTATATATATATATATATATATATATATGTGCTTCAAGGTGAGAAACCTGTATGTATTTTTATCTTCTGAGGGTGGCGAGGGAGTTCAATAAAATTTGACATTTTTACACCAAACAGGGGATAAGTTAGCAAAACATACATTTCAAGAAAACAAATTTTAAATGAATTAGAAGGCAGACTGCAGTCACAGCAGGAAAGGTTCACAGCCAGACATCCAGTAGCAGCGACAGCCAGCTTTATTGTGGCTGAGGAAATCGTCCGGACTTCACAGGGTGCCTTTTTCATGCTATTCATGCTAAAAGTGTGTAAGCCAGTGTTTCTCATCCAGATGCAGACGTTTAGAAATGTCACCTTGAGACTGTTCAGTACATGTTTACAATGTACTAAGATCGGCCCTTTACAGCACAGGTCCAATGTCAGACTGCAGAAAAATGGCTGCAGCTAGGTGGCAGTGTTCCTGGATAAGATCGGGCAAAGCTTCAGCCCCTTTAGATCAAAGTGCCACACTGAGTCCCACCCTGGGATCTCCCCCGGGCCTATCATCCACCACACAATTTAAATATTATGTTAGCACATTTGGCTTTGTCACTAGGGGAGTAATTGCTGGTTCTAGTCCCGTAAGGCATCACCCTATGTAGATCTAAGTATTTGAACCCCTTCGGAATCATTCTGCACAATTATGCTGGGGTGCGTGGAATGGGGCGGACCTAGAGTATAAGCTGCTACCAGGCCAGCCCCTGATGCCAGGTCACTTCCTTGTTCTAGTGCAAGTAGGTATAGACACCAGGGTTGCTCGGGTAGTACTTTTTAAAACCCGCCTGGATCCCGATCCGGGTACCCAGATACCTGAATCCTACCTTGCGGATACCCGAGTGAATTCGGATATCCGACCAAATTACCTGTGGGTACCCGACCTATTCGGGAATCCGGATAGAAAAAACGGAAGTGCCCTTTAAATAGCTTTAAAAAGGGTTTTTAGGGTAAATGATGCATGTAGCATCATGGTTTTTTTAAAGGGAAACACTAATTTATTATTTGGTGGACATAAAAAAAAAAAAAAAAAAAGCTATCAATTAACATCAGGACTAGGTTCCAGACAGCGGTCATGCAGCCCACATTGTGTCCAAAGTCCAACCGCACAACTGGGACATGACAGTTTTCAGCCCAGACACCTCCAAAAAATGACACCGCAATTGTGTTTTGGGTTGAATATAGGTGGTGGTATCAGCAGCAGTGGCCTGTGGCACCGTGGCGGTGGGAGCCAGCGCCAGATTGCTTCAGCCTCTTGAACTCCTCATGCTCAACAACATGTTTTTTGGCCAGATGGGTGATGAAGCTGCAGGTGTCACACTTGTAGGGGTCACAACCTCTGCTCATCTGTAGTTTGCACACATTGCATATGGCAAACTTGCTGTCCAATGAGGGCAGAGTGAAAAACCGCCAGATTGGGGAGGTGAAGATTCCCCTGCGGCCTGAATGGGATGCTGCGGCTTTTCTCCCTGTGGCGGTTGTGGGGGTTGAGTGGTGCGGCTGGTGGTAGCGGCAGAAGGATGTGGTGGGTCCCGCATTCCACGGCCACTGTCTGCAATGATGATCCTCTGTGCCAAACCCACCGATGCATCCTCAGAGTCAGAGCTGACATCCCCATCCTGTGGATGGTAGTCACGGTCCTTCAACCCATCATCAACCTCATACCCCCCCCCCCCCTCCTCAAAACCCAGAACATCCTCCTCAAACTCCTTGCAGCTAACAGCCCTGAGTTCAATCATGGCGCCTGGAGCGGAAAGCTCGCTGACTGAGGGTAGGCTGCCCGCTGAGGTCAACACTGACATGGCAGACCTTCTGAGGGTGGCCGTAATGTTGCTCCCTGTCCTCTTGCCCTTGCTGCCCCTCCCCCGGCTGCCGGTGCCAGCACACATAGTACAACTTATAAGTGATGATGTCACCAGATGATGTGGGGTACTTTTACTTTAATAAAATTGGGGTTGGACTTTAAATCAAATCAGCACGGAGTGACAGACCGCAGAGAAGAGGACAGACAGTGCACACTATCTGTCTAATGCTGGATACACACGTTGAGATTTCCCGTTCGATTCCCGGGATCGAACGGATCGAATCGATTATTTCCAACATGCTCGATTCAAATTTCGATCGTTTCTGCCGTCGATTTGGCATACTTAACATGCAAATCGACGGCAGAAACAATCAAAATCCGAATCGAGCATGTTGGAAATAATCGATTCAATCCGTTCAATCCCAGGAATCGAACAGGAAATCTCAACGTGTGTATCCAGCATTACTGTCACACTGACAATGCTCAGCACAGCAGCACTGCAGTAATCTGTAGTAAGCTAACACAGTACTACACTCTCTAACAACTAACTGCAGTACTAACTAACTATATAATACAATAACACAGTAATCCTATTCCCTAACCTATACTGTCCTGCTGCCCTGCACAGCACACACAGACACAGACAGGACCTAACTGAGAGAATGAAATCAAACAATTACACTAGCTAGCTAAAAAAAACAATAGAACAATAGTGTAGTGAAGGTGTTTAGCACTCAAACTTTTAGGTCTATCACTGTGTACAGGCAGCACTTGCTAGGCCAGCAGCACTGGAGCAAGTCCCTCAGTGAGCATTCAGAAAGCAAGGACGATATGTCTCATCATGCCAGCCCTCCTTATTACACAGGGGGGCTGGCCAGGGTTCCCTTCTGTGATTGGGTGCCAGGGCTTAGGCTGGGAGGCCTCTGATTGGCTCAATGAGGTCAGGTGGGGCTGGCCAGAGTTCCCCTCTGTGATTGGTTGCTAGGGCTTCTGCTGGGAGCCCTCTGATTGGTTGGGAGCCCTCTGATTGGCTCAATGACATCATCTCCCTTGTTACAGTACCTGGATCCGGATATCCGTCGGATATCCGCGGGTATCCAGATTATGCGGCCAGATACCTGCATAGAGCCATCCCGATCCAGCCCCAGGTATCCGGAATCCGGATCCGACCGGATAGCGGAAAAATGGTCGGATACCCGGGTTTACCTGGGTACCCAGATGAGCATCCTTGATAGACACCCTCCGGATCCCTGGCACCCCTCTGAATCAAAGGAAAAGTAAAGGGTTGGGATAAGCACGGACGATCCAATACTTGTATTGGAAAGAGTTAAATCTTGCCCTTAAAGTTTGGCAGTTTTAAATGTTGGCCACTTATGTGATGGAGTTTGATACCCCTATGGTCTATATACAGAGTGGGAAGTCTTGCCATCCCCCAATAACATTGGCATTTGGGGTGGTTGCGACTCAGCGCTGTGCGTTCTAGTAACCAGGCACTCACCTCGGGTGCAGACGTTTGTAGTGATGAGAACCTTCTCTTTGCCCTCACGAAATCTCTGAATAATCGCAGCTCGCTCCATCACTGGCAGCTCTCCGCTCAGGAGCGCCACCTGGTGCCCATCATTTATCATTTCAAGGCTGAGCCAATCAGCGGTCTTACGGGTCTGTTCAGTTAAAATCAAGAGAAGAAAAAACATTAAAGAAAACATAATGAAGACAAAGACACCTGCTGATTTACATTATACAAACTACTAAACACACAGGCCTTTCCACAGGCAGCGGGCACCCAACTTCCCAGAGTGCCAGGAGAAAAATACAGAATGGACAGCAAGTCTGCATCAGAGGGGCCATGCTATCTTTACCAGGAAGATTCTCACCTGTAGCCCCAAAACTCCACCCCCTCCAGACTTACACCCAACCCCTCATCCTTATGTGTCCCTTTCCCCACCCCTACATTGTAAGCCTATTTGCAGGACCCTCCTCCACCACCTAATGAGCTGTCTGCTATATTCATTCCTGCACTGTTACATCATTATTATTTGTACCGTTGTTTACCACTAATGTCCTTGTGTAACATTGTGTAATGCTGTAATGTCTCCCCTGTCTATTGTGCAGCGCTGAGTAATATATAAGCAGTTTATAAAGTTTAAAGTGTACCAAAGACTAAGACATAGAACTAATCGATACTTATCCGGGGCTGCCCCATAAGCACATCCGAGTCCCTCAGCATCCTCTTACGGTCTGCCATTCAGCCCTGGTAACTGGCTCAGATGAGTCCAGTCTGGGTCTTCTGTGCATGCGTGGACCTCCTTTCCATGCGCAGAAAACCTAGACTGGACCCAACTGAGCCAGTTACCAGGGCTGAATAGCAGACCGCAGGAGGACAGTGAGGGACTCACACGTGTTTATGGGGCGGAAGGAAGCCCCGGGTAAGTATGAAATCTTTACTTTTCCAGGTCTCTAGTACACTTTAACCGGTGTTCTCCCCAGAATTTTTTTTTCCAGCCGGGTGGCATGAAATAGTAGTTGGGTGTGGCAAGACGAGAGAATGCAGGGCAGGTACTTCTGTGAGCAACTCTGCTTACGGCATAGGAGGAGGTGAACCAATTACAGCCGGGTGTTCACAACTAGCCGGGTGGAGCACCCGGCTAAAAGAGCCTGGGGAGAACACTGCTTTAAGAATAATAATCTAACTACAGGAATGATTAGCTTGCACAGAGCAGGAGGCTTGGTTATTTTCTTTGAACACCTGCACTAATCCAAATAACTGGCAACCAACCCTCCTATCCCAGTTATTAGGTATGCCATTATTCCTTGCAATATAGAAGGACTGATCTCCGCTCAGCTGACAGGGTAGAAGGCCTTCTGAAATGAAATGAGTAGAGAAGCGACTGTGGACTCACGGGGCAGAAGATGATGGTCTGGGCGATGGTGAACGTGCTGTAGATGTTGCACAACGCCTGCAGTTTCTGCTCGCTATCCTCGCAGGCGTCGTAGAATTGCAAGATGTTATCCAGCGTCTGCTCCTCCTTCCTCAGCTTGATGATGTTTGGGTTGGGGACAACCCTCTCGGCGAAACCCCAAACACGCTCCTCGAAGGTGGCGGAAAATAGGAGTATCTGGCAGCGGTCAGTCAAGGCCCTGGGGGAGGGGTGAAAAGGGGTGTGTCTGTAAACCTCATGCATTAGATGGAAAATGTCATCAGGAATCTGACTGTCAAAATCATGAAATGGTCAATAATTCAATTGCGGCTTGTATTAGAAATGGACTGCTGTATGTCTGTCTGTTTCCAAGCTGCATAAATGAGCATCCAAGAGAAATCATCTCATTGACCAGCTCTTCTGTGCACTAGGGATGGTCATTCACCTCCCTGCATTTTCATTTCCAGATTTAGGCCAGATCCACACTATAAGCACTTTTGTGAGTGCTTGTGTTTGATTAGCACCTTTTCCCATTCACTTTCATTAAAATCTCTGTAAAAATCACCACAACTGCGTACTTGAAAAACATACGTGATTGCTGCAAGTTTTATAAAAGTGAACGGGAGCGATTCTTTTTATAAGCGCTCAGTAAATGCAAGCGCTCACAAAAGTGCTTACAGTGTGGATCCGGCCTTAGGGTCTAAAAGCCATGCAATTTATTCACGAGCTTTTAGACCCTAAAAACAAAATAGAAAGAAAAGAAAAAATCAAAAACAGATCTGCAGCAGCATAACTCACTCTTCACAGAACCTTACCGCTCTAAGCTGCAGATTTTCGTCCTGAGCCTGACTCGGGATTACCCCTATGGAGGTTAAGATGCAAATAATACTGAGGAGATGCAGGATGATGCAAATTTTCACAGGTTGAAGATGGGAGTCATCAAATCCCACCATGATGAACTATAATTGGTTAATTTTCAAGCTGCATACAAGATTTGTATAATCCTTGGAATTATTACCATCTCTTTGACTGTTCTACTTCCCACATTCCCTCCTCAGTGCAGAGTTATCCCCCAGTCCTCTGCTACTCCCCACATTCCCTCCTCAGTGCAGGGTTATCCCCCAGTCCTCTGCTACTCCCCACATTCCCTCCTCAGTGCAGGGTTATCCCCCCGTCCTCTGCTACTCCCCACATTCCCTCCTCAGTGCAGGGTTATCCCCCAGTCCTCTGCTACTCCCCACATTCCCTCCTCAGTGCAGGGTTATCCCCCAGTCCTCTGCTACTCCCCACATTCCCTCCTCAGTGCAGGGTTATCCCCCAGTCCTCTGCTACTCCCCACATTCCCTCCTCAGTGCAGAGTTATCCCCCAGTCCTCTGCTACTCCCCACATTCCCTCCTCAGTGCAGGGTTATCCCCCAGTCCTCTGCTACTCCCCACATTCCCTCCTCAGTGCAGGGTTATCCCCCCGTCCTCTGCTACTCCCCACATTCCCTCCTCAGTGCAGGGTTATCCCCCAGTCCTCTGCTACTTCCCACATTCCCTCCTCAGTGCAGAGTTATCCCCCAGTCCTCTGCTACTCCCCACATTCCCTCCTCAGTGCAGAGTTATCCCCCAGTCCTCTGCTACTCCCCACATTCCCTCCTCAGTGCAGGGTTATCCCCCAGTCCTCTGCTACTCCCCACATTCCCTCCTCAGTGCAGGGTTATCCCCCCGTCCTCTGCTACTCCCCACATTCCCTCCTCAGTGCAGGGTTATCCCCCAGTCCTCTGCTACTCCCCACATTCCCTCCTCAGTGCAGGGTTATCCCCCAGTCCTCTGCTACTCCCCACATTCCCTCCTCAGTGCAGGGTTATCCCCCAGTCCTCTGCTACTCCCCACATTCCCTCCTCAGTGCAGAGTTATCCCCCAGTCCTCTGCTACTCCCCACATTCCCTCCTCAGTGCAGGGTTATCCCCCAGTCCTCTGCTACTCCCCACATTCCCTCCTCAGTGCAGGGTTATCCCCCCGTCCTCTGCTACTCCCCACATTCCCTCCTCAGTGCAGGGTTATCCCCCAGTCCTCTGCTACTTCCCACATTCCCTCCTCAGTGCAGAGTTATCCCCCAGTCCTCTGCTACTCCCCACATTCCCTCCTCAGTGCAGGGTTATCCCCCAGTCCTCTGCTACTCCCCACATTCCCTCCTCAGTGCAGAGTTATCCCCCTGTCCTCTGCTACTCCCCACATTCCCTCCTCAGTGCAGGGTTATCCCCCAGTCCTCTGCTACTCCCCACATTCCCTCCTCAGTGCAGGGTTATCCCCCAGTCCTCTGCTACTCCCCACATTCCCTCCTCAGTGCAGGGTTATCCCCCTGTCCTCTGCTACTCCCCACATTCCCTCCTCAGTGCAGGGTTATCCCCCCGTCCTCTGCTACTCCCCACATTCCCTCCTCAGTGCAGGGTTATCCCCCCGTCCTCTGCTACTCCCCACATTCCCTCCTCAGTGCAGGGTTATCCCCCAGTCCTCTGCTACTCCCCACATTCCCTCCTCAGTGCAGGGTTATCCCCCCGTCCTCTGCTACTCCCCACATTCCCTCCTCAGTGCAGGGTTATCCCCCAGTCCTCTGCTACTCCCCACATTCCCTCCTCAGTGCAGGGTTATCCCCCAGTCCTCTGCTACTCCCCACATTCCCTCCTCAGTGCAGGGTTATCCCCCAGTCCTCTGCTACTCCCCACATTCCCTCCTCAGTGCAGAGTTATCCCCCAGTCCTCTGCTACTCCCCACATTCCCTCCTCAGTGCAGGGTTATCCCCCAGTCCTCTGCTACTCCCCACATTCCCTCCTCAGTGCAGGGTTATCCCCCCGTCCTCTGCTACTCCCCACATTCCCTCCTCAGTGCAGGGTTATCCCCCAGTCCTCTGCTACTTCCCACATTCCCTCCTCAGTGCAGAGTTATCCCCCAGTCCTCTGCTACTCCCCACATTCCCTCCTCAGTGCAGGGTTATCCCCCAGTCCTCTGCTACTCCCCACATTCCCTCCTCAGTGCAGGGTTATCCCCCCGTCCTCTGCTACTCCCCACATTCCCTCCTCAGTGCAGGGTTATCCCCCAGTCCTCTGCTACTCCCCACATTCCCTCCTCAGTGCAGGGTTATCCCCCAGTCCTCTGCTACTCCCCACATTCCCTCCTCAGTGCAGGGTTATCCCCCAGTCCTCTGCTACTCCCCACATTCCCTCCTCAGTGCAGAGTTATCCCCCTGTCCTCTGCTACTCCCCACATTCCCTCCTCAGTGCAGAGTTATCCCCCTGTCCTCTGCTACTCCCCACATTCCCTCCTCAGTGCAGGGTTATCCCCCAGTCCTCTGCTACTCCCCACATTCCCTCCTCAGTGCAGGGTTATCCCCCAGTCCTCTGCTACTCCCCACATTCCCTCCTCAGTGCAGGGTTATCCCCCCGTCCTCTGCTACTCCCCACATTCCCTCCTCAGTGCAGGGTTATCCCCCAGTCCTCTGCTACTCCCCACATTCCCTCCTCAGTGCAGGGTTATCCCCCAGTCCTCTGCTACTCCCCACATTCCCTCCTCAGTGCAGGGTTATCCCCCAGTCCTCTGCTACTCCCCACATTCCCTCCTCAGTGCAGAGTTATCCCCCTGTCCTCTGCTACTCCCCACATTCCCTCCTCAGTGCAGGGTTATCCCCCAGTCCTCTGCTACTCCCCACATTCCCTCCTCAGTGCAGGGTTATCCCCCAGTCCTCTGCTACTCCCCACATTCCCTCCTCAGTGCAGAGTTATCCCCCAGTCCTCTGCTACTCCCCACATTCCCTCCTCAGTGCAGGGTTATCCCCCCGTCCTCTGCTACTCCCCACATTCCCTCCTCAGTGCAGGGTTATCCCCCAATCCTCTGCTACTCCCCACATTCCCTCCTCAGTGCAGGGTTATCCCCCCGTCCTCTGCTACTCCCCACATTCCCTCCTCAGTGCAGGGTTATCCCCCAGTCCTCTGCTACTCCCCACATTCCCTCCTCAGTGCAGGGTTATCCCCCAGTCCTCTGCTACTCCCCACATTCCCTCCTCAGTGCAGGGTTATCCCCCAGTCCTCTGCTACTCCCCACATTCCCTCCTCAGTGCAGAGTTATCCCCCTGTCCTCTGCTACTCCCCACATTCCCTCCTCAGTGCAGGGTTATCCCCCAGTCCTCTGCTACTCCCCACATTCCCTCCTCAGTGCAGGGTTATCCCCCAGTCCTCTGCTACTCCCCACATTCCCTCCTCAGTGCAGAGTTATCCCCCAGTCCTCTGCTACTCCCCACATTCCCTCCTCAGTGCAGGGTTATCCCCCAATCCTCTGCTACTCCCCACATTCCCTCCTCAGTGCAGAGTTATCCCCCTGTCCTCTGCTACTCCCCACATTCCCTCCTCAGTGCAGGGTTATCCCCCAGTCCTCTGCTACTCCCCACATTCCCTCCTCAGTGCAGGGTTATCCCCCAGTCCTCTGCTACTCCCCACATTCCCTCCTCAGTGCAGGGTTATCCCCCAATCCTCTGCTACTCCCCACATTCCCTCCTCAGTGCAGAGTTATCCCCCTGTCCTCTGCTACTCCCCACATTCCCTCCTCAGTGCAGGGTTATCCCCCAGTCCTCTGCTACTCCCCACATTCCCTCCTCAGTGCAGGGTTATCCCCCCGTCCTCTGCTACTCCCCACATTCCCTCCTCAGTGCAGGGTTATCCCCCTGTCCTCTGCTACTTCCCATATTCCCTCCTCAGTGCAGGGTTATCCCCCTGTCCTCTGCTACTCCCCACATTCCCTCCTCAGTGCAGAGTTATCCCCCTGTCCTCTGCTACTCCCCACATTCCCTCCTCAGTGCAGGGTTATCCCCCAGTCCTCTGCTACTCCCCACATTCCCTCCTCAGTGCAGGGTTATCCCCCCGTCCTCTGCTACTCCCCACATTCCCTCTGTGCAGGGTTATCCCCCAGTCCTCTGCTACTCCCCACATTCCCTCCTCAGTGCAGGGTTATCCCCCTGTCCTCTGCTACTCCCCACATTCCCTCCTCAGTGCAGAGTTATCCCCCAGCCCTCTGCTACTCCCCACATTCCCTCCTCAGTGCAGGGTTATCCCCCAGTCCTCTGCTACTCCCCACATTCCCTCCTCAGTGCAGGGTTATCCCCCCGTCCTCTGCTACTCCCCACATTCCCTCTGTGCAGGGTTATCCCCCAGTCCTCTGCTACTCCCCACATTCCCTCCTCAGTGCAGGGTTATCCCCCTGTCCTCTGCTACTCCCCACATTCCCTCCTCAGTGCAGAGTTATCCCCCAGCCCTCTGCTACTCCCCACATTCCCTCCTCAGTGCAGGGTTATCCCCCAGTCCTCTGCTACTCCCCACATTCCCTCCTCAGTGCAGGGTTATCCCCCTGTCCTCTGCTACTCCCCACATTCCCTCCTCAGTGCAGGGTTATCCCCCCGTCCTCTGCTACTCCCCACATTCCCTCCTCAGTGCAGGGTTATCCCCCTGTCCTCTGCTACTCCCCACATTCCCTCCTCAGTGCAGGGTTATCCCCCAGTCCTCTGCTACTCCCCACATTCCCTCCTCAGTGCAGGGTTATCCCCCAGTCCTCTGCTACTCCCCACATTCCCTCCTCAGTGCAGGGTTATCCCCCTGTCCTCTGCTACTCCCCACATTCCCTCCTCAGTGCAGAGTTATCCCCCTGTCCTCTGCTACTCCCCACATTCCCTCCTCAGTGCAGAGTTATCCCCCTGTCCTCTGCTACTCCCCACATTCCCTCCTCAGTGCAGGGTTATCCCCCAGTCCTCTGCTACTCCCCACATTCCCTCCTCAGTGCAGGGTTATCCCCCAGTCCTCTGCTACTCCCTACATTACCTCCTCAGTGCAGGGTTATCCCCCCGTCCTCTGCTACTCCCCACATTCCCTCCTCAGTGTAGGGTTATCCCCCTGTCCTCTGCTACTCCCCACATTCCCTCCTCAGTGCAGGGTTATCCCCCAGTCCTCTGCTACTCCCCACATTCCCTCCTCAGTGCAGGGTTATCCCCCAGTCCTCTGCTACTCCCTACATTCCCTCCTCAGTGCAGGGTTATCCCCCAGTCCTCTGCTACTCCCCACATTCCCTCCTCAGTGCAGGGTTATCCCCCTGTCCTCTGCTACTCCCCACATTCCCTCCTCAGTGCAGAGTTATCCCCCTGTCCTCTGCTACTCCCCACATTCCCTCCTCAGTGCAGGGTTATCCCCCAGTCCTCTGCTACTCCCCACATTCCCTCCTCAGTGCAGGGTTATCCCCCAGTCCTCTGCTACTCCCTACATTACCTCCTCAGTGCAGGGTTATCCCCCCGTCCTCTGCTACTCCCCGCATTCCCTCCTCAGTGCAGAGTTATCCCCCTGTCCTCTGCTACTCCCCACATTCCCTCCTCAGTGCAGAGTTATCCCCCTGTCCTCTGCTACTCCCCACATTCCCTCCTCAGTGCAGGGTTATCCCCCAGTCCTCTGCTACTCCCCACATTCCCTCCTCAGTGCAGGGTTATCCCCCAGTCCTCTGCTACTCCCCACATTCCCTCCTCAGTGCAGGGTTATCCCCCAGTCCTCTGCTACTCCCCACATTCCCTCCTCAGTGCAGAGTTATCCCCCTGTCCTCTGCTACTCCCCACATTCCCTCCTCAGTGCAGGGTTATCCCCCTGTCCTCTGCTACTCCCCACATTCCCTCCTCAGTGCAGAGTTATCCCCCTGTCCTCTGCTACTCCCCACATTCCCTCCTCAGTGCAGGGTTATCCCCCTGTCCTCTGCTACTCCCCACATTCCCTCCTCAGTGCAGAGTTATCCCCCAGTCCTCTGCTACTCCCCACATTCCCTCCTCAGTGCAGGGTTATCCCCCAGTCCTCTGCTACTCCCCACATTCCCTCCTCAGTGCAGGGTTATCCCCCCGTCCTCTGCTACTCCCCACATTCCCTCCTCAGTGCAGAGTTATCCCCCTGTCCTCTGCTACTCCCCACATTCCCTCCTCAGTGCAGGGTTATCCCCCAGTCCTCTGCTACTCCCCACATTCCCTCCTCAGTGCAGGGTTATCCCCCCGTCCTCTGCTACTCCCCACATTCCCTCCTCAGTGCAGGGTTATCCCCCTGTCCTCTGCTACTCCCCACATTCCCTCCTCAGTGCAGGGTTATCCCCCAGTCCTCTGCTACTCCCCACATTCCCTCCTCAGTGCAGGGTTATCCCCCAGTCATCAGCTACTCCCCACATTCCCTCCTCAGTGCAGGGTTATCCCCCAGTCGTCAGCTACTCCCCACATTCCCTCTGTGCAGGGTTATCCCAGTCCTCGGCTTACCTCTTCACGCGCATGCTGTGGTTGCAGTAACCCTGAATTCCAATCAAGATGTCCGCTTCATCCAGCACACACACGCGTATGTTTTCTGGTGCTAAGAGCTTCAGCTTAAAGCACCAGTCCATGATGTTTCCCGGCGTGCCGACAATGATTTGGGCTTCTATCCGGCTGCCTTTAGGTGCTGAGACAAACAGTGTAAAGAAAGGTCAACTAAAATAGACATAATAAACCAAAACACAACAATATATGCCACCAGGGATGATGTGCAATACTAATTCACAAATAAAAGACATCCATGTTAAAGCTTTCTAAATAAATCAAGGCTAAGAAAAGAATATCATACACAAACTTTATTCAGGGATGTGTCCCTTTAAGAATAAAGGCAATTTTAAAAATGAATTAAAAAAGTGGGACAGGCCTGCAAAAATATCCCAGCAACTACAAGTTGGTAATTTAAAAAAACAAAACAAACCAACATCACATGGCAATCAGCAACCAATGACAGCCTACAGGAATCCCAAGTCGTATAAAGCACAGTCAACAAGCGGATGCAGGAATACTCAATGAAATGCAAATCATTTTAAGGTGATACAAATTTTGTGCAAACTTCTGTAGCTTGGAAATACACCAATCAAACTGAGTATTTGCAGCTCCCCTTGCTGGTCAGGCCTGGATGCCACAAGACCCGTGAAGGTGTCCTGTAGCATCTCGCACCGAAATGTTGCCAACAGATCGTTTAGGAGCTCTACAATCAGACAATTCCATTGGCATAAATGAGTGTAGGGTGGTGTGCAGCTATATTAAGCTGGCCATTACACAGACCTCCTCAGATCATTATCAGTGGAACTATCTGCTTGATTGATTGCCTCCACACAGATGTGAGCTTTCAGCATTACATCTATTGATAATCTGTGTTATTGCTAGGACAATACTTACGTCTGTTCTCGCGTATGGCGTAGGCTATATCAATACCGTCACAGAACTTCCCCATCTGCTCAATCACTTCTCCGGTCTGCAAGGCCAGCTCAAAGGTGGGGCTGAGGCAGATGCACTAATAGGGAAAGCACAGAGGTTATTTCAGGCAGACCTGGAGTATAAACGCACCATTGAGACATTTACAGTAAAGCAGAAATAGAACTCTCAGTAACGAACATTCCGTACAGATCACCTGGCAGAGCTAAAGATACCACCAACAGTGATACATTTCAGAATGTAAATTAAGGAGAGGAAAGATTTTACAAATGGGCAAACACTGGCTAAATCTATAAATGAATAGAGTAAAAAATAAGCAATTCTATTGTGTTATTTACAGTACAGTTCCTCTTGAACATACAAATATATACTCTTATGGATTTGCATGCATTGGTTCAGAAGACATATTATAGACAGTCATCCAATATGATTACAGTATGTGGAATGGTATGGAGGTGTTGGAAGGTGTTAGTTTCCTGGAGTAACAGGATGATGGCAATGACAGTGACATACATACCGTACACTTCTTGAACTTTCTTACTGAGGTATATGAATAATACACTGTATAAGCATCTCTTGTGGTCAATGTGGAGAATTTTCTGTCCTAAGCCATAGATTATGGCCCCTATTCACTAAGCATTAGCACATTCAGTAATACTGCTAACAGCTGATTTTACCGATTACCTTCCCAAATTACAATTCACTAAACCTGTTACCACACTGAAAATTGGAAAGTAAATACATCAAGAAATTGCAATTCACAAAGATTTACGCATTTGATAAATCAGCCAAAAGCCTACAATGTTTTTCTCCAGCTCATAGTAGTCGATAACTCACTCTCTCCATGCAGTAACATTGACAGACAGCCAAAAGGGAGAGCCAGGCAACGCTACACTGCCCTGCTTCTCCTCCCGATTTGGCCCAACACCCTGGAAAGTGGGACATCAATCCTGCAAAGCAGGAAAGAGATTTTCTGCATCCCTGAAGTAGTGACTGGATGGTGTAATGGTTAAGGGCTCTGCCTCTGACACAGGAGACCTGGGTTCCAATCTCTGCTCTGCCTGTTCAGTAAGCTAGCACCTATTCAGTAGGAGACCTTAGGCAAGTCTCCCTAACACTGCTACTGCCTATAGAGCGCCCCCTAGTGGCTGCAGATCTGGCCTAACACTGCTACTGCCTATAGAGTGTGTCCTAGTGGCTGCAGCTCTGGTGCTTTGAGTCCGCCAGGAAAAAAGCACAATATAAATGTTCTGTCTTTAGAGGTACATATCTATTCTATATCTATACTGATATACACAAGAGCTCCCTGGCACATCTAATGCAATGCCAGGGATGTACTGGACAGAAAATCCCTGACTCATGCACACAGCTCCCTGCCCACCCGCTGACCTTCTCCATGATTGGTAAGTGACACTTACCAGGCAGGGTTGCCAGGCAGGGCTTAGCAAATTGAAGCAGGTTTGTTCAATACATTACCAAACTTCTGCCTCATGAGGAAAATCTTTAGTGAATTTGGAAGTGTAAAATAGCAAACACAGTATTTTACCTACCTAAAGGATTTTACCGAACTGCCTTCATTGAATTGAGGCCTATGTCATTATATTTTACCTGTGGTCAGTATATATTTGTACGTTAACATGTCAATTTTTCTCCCCGTTATACACTTTGGCCTCAATGAACTATGCTCATGCTGGAGATAACGAGGCAAGAGAAAACTTACCACCACACAGTGATCTTGCCTTATTAAAGTGTAGAGAGAAGTTTTCACAGTGAGAGAGTTACCTTATCACTTTGTCAAATATCTTACCGATATCTGCTTTAAATGATTATTAACTACTTAAAAGGCAAGCCTACTAAGTCGTCATAACCCAGATTATTCAGTAGTGGGTGCTTTGCTCACAATAAACAGAATATTTATAGGGTAACAGGTTTACCTCTGGAAAAAATACGCAACACTCAGCTGTTGAATTTTATAAAATTATATTGATATAAAAAATAGATAAAGCATATACCGTATATACTCGCAAGCAAGCCGACCCGCATGTAAGCCGACCCCCCCACTTTTACCCCAAAAAACAGGAAAAAATGATTGACCCTCATGTAAGCCGGGGGTAGGAAACGCTGGCCGCGTGATCCCCCCAGTATGTCCCAGTATAGCTAGTATAGTGCCCAGTATAGGTAGGTAGTGCTCAGTATAGCAAGTAAAATGCCCCAGTATAGCTAGTATAGTGCTCAGTATAGCTAGTATAGTGCTCATTATAGCTAGTGAAGTGCCCCAGTTTAGCTAGTATAGTGCTCAGTATAGGTAGGTAGTACTCAGTATAGCTAGTAAAATGCCCCAGTATAGTGCTCAGTATAGCTAGTATAGTGCTCAGTATAGCTAGTATAGTGCTCAGTATAGCTAGTGAAGTGCCCCAGTTTAGCTAGTATAGTGCTCAGTATAGTTAGTATAGTGCCCCCAGTATAGCTAGTATAGTGCCCCCAGTATAGCTAGTATAGTGCCCCATTATAGCTAGTATAGTGCCCCATTATAGCTAGTATAGTGCCCCATTATAGCTAGTATAGTGCCCCCAGTATAGCTAGTATAGTGCCCCCAGTATAGCTAGTATAGTGCCCCCAGTATAGCTAGTATAGTGCCCCATTATAGCTAGTATAGTGCCCCATTATAGCTAGTATAGTGCCCCATTATAGCTAGTATAGTGCCCCATTATAGCTAGTATAGTGCCCCCAGTATAGCTAGTATAGTGCCCCCAGTATAGCTAGTATAGTGCCCCCAGTATAGCTAGTATAGTGCCCCATATAGCTAGCATAGTGCCCCAGTATGGGTGGGTAGGTGCTGTCCCTCCCCGCTCCCCCGCGGCTGCCGCTGCTATTACCTTAGGCGGCGCCGCTTCCTCTATCCCCGTCCTCCTCCGGTAGTAACTCATTCACAGCAGCGCGCCTCTCGCTGCTGTGATGACGAGGAAACCATAGAGAGCGGCTTCCTGTAGCGTGATGCCGTTACTATGGGAACCGCTCTCTATGGTTTCCTGTGTCATCACAGCAGCGGGGGGCGCGCTGCTGTGAATGAGTTACCGGAGGAGGACGGGGATAGAGGCAGCGGCGCCGCCTAAGGTAATAGCAGCGGTGGCCGCGGGGGGAGCGGGGAGGGACAGCACCTATCCACCCACCCACCCACACATGACTCGCAAGCAAGCCGACCCCCCAACTTTTGGCCCACTTTTGGGGGGTCAAAAATTCGGCTTGCTTGCGAGTATATACGGTATACAGGAATATACATCTCTCCAGTTGTTGTCCATCATCCAAAAATACATTTTCAAAGTTCCTTCAGTGAAAGATTTTATCTTCCATCAATAATTGTTATCTCGAGATTGTACAGTGTATGGTACACACAAATATAGCTTCATCCTTAAAGAGAACCCGAGGTGGGATTTAATGTTAGTGGGGCACAGAGGCTGGTTGTACACACTATCACCAGCCTCTGTTGCCCTATGGTGTGCCTCCAGGACCCCCCTGCGCTCTGCTGTCCCCACCGCCGTGCTACCAACACACAGTGTGTCGCCAGCACGCTGTTTACTTTATTATTATTTATTGTATTTATAAAGCGCCAACATATCACGCAGCGCTGCACAATAGATAAATGGGTTACCATACAGGTAGAACATACAGAAACTCACAACAAAACAAGATCATGCAAATGATTTGATAACAATACAGTGTCATAGGTCAAAATAGAGACTGTTCGAGTCTACAAGAGGGGTGGTTGCGAGTAAGATTGCATAATCAAGCTGGATACGTTATGGAGGAGGGCCCTGCCGGAGGCTTACAATCTAAAGGGTGGGGTGGAGACAATAGGTGCGTCTTTTGAGAGGGGGTCTAACAGAACATATTATGGTGCTGGTGCAGGGGGGTATGCGAGCGTGAAGAGGTGAGTCTTGAGAGCTTGTTTGAAGGAATTAAAGGTGGGGGCGAGTCTGACGGCTGGTGGGAGAGAGTTCCAGAGAGTAGGGGCGGCCCTGGTGAAGTCCTGCAATCGTGCGTGTGACTGAGTTATGCGTGGTGCGACTAGGCGCAGGTCATTGGAGGATCGGAGGGGGCGGGCTGGTATATGCCTGTGGACCAGATCAGAGATGTAGGTTGGGCAGGTCTTGCGCACTGATTTGTAGGCAAAGCACAGGATTTTGAAATTGATCCTAAAGCTGATGGGGAGCCAGTGTAGTGCTTTACAGAGCGGAGTTGTAGAGGCGCTGCGGTGAGAAGAATGTATCAGTCTGGCTGCCGCATTCATTACCAATTTAAGTGGGTCAGTACGGTTAGAGGGGAGGCCAGATAAAAGAGAATTGCAGTAGTCTAGGCGGGAGATGACAAGGGCGTGGATAAGGAGTTTAGTGGTGTCAGGGGACAGGTAGGAGCGGATCTTGGAGATGTTGCGGAGGTGGAAGTTGCAGGATCTGGCAATACCTTGGATGTGGGCGGTAAAGGAAAGTTCAGAGTCCAAAATAACACCTAGACAGCGGGCTTGGGAGGTAGGGTGGATTATAGTATTTTCAATAGTGACGTGCAGATCTGGGAGGGGTGCAGCTGTGCGGGGTGGGAATATTAGAAGCTCAGTCTTGTCCAAATTAAGCTTCAGGTACCTGGCAGCCATCCAGGAGGAAATGGATGTGAGGCAGGCAGAGACTTTGTCCATGGTAGAGGAGGAGAGGTCTGAGGTGTGGAGATATATCTGGGTGTCGTCGGCATATAGGTGGTAATTGAAACCCATGGAGGAGATGATTTTGCCAATTGAGGCAGTATAGAGTTCTTGTGACTGTCTGTCAGCGCCGCTCCCCCGCCTCCTCTGTATCGGCGCTACCCGCCCGCGTCCCTTCCCTCCCGCTGATTGGGAGGAAGTAAACAGCGTGCTGGCTACACGCTGTGTGTCGGTAGCACGGCGGAGGGGACAGCAGAGCGGAGGGGACACCAGCCTCTGTTGCCCTATGGTGTGCCCCCAGGACCCCCATGCGACCTGCTATCCCCACCGCCATGCTACCAACACACAGTGTGTCGCCAGCACGCTGTTTACTTGTGACTGTCTGTCAGCGCCGCTCCCCCGCCTCCTCTGTATCGGCGCTACCCGCCCGCGTCCCTTCCCTCCCGCTGATTGGGAGTAAGTAAACAGCGTGCTGGCTACACGCTGTGTGTCGCTAGCACGGCGGAGGGGACAGCAGAGCGGAGGGGACACCAGCCTCTGTTGCCCTATGGTGTGCCCCCAGGACCCCCCTGCGACCTGCTATCCCCACCGCCATGCTACCAACACACAGTGTGTCGCCAGCACGCTGTTTACTTGTGACTGTCTGTCAGCGCCGCTCCCCCGCCTCCTCTGTATCGGCACTACCCGCCCGCGTCCCTTCCCTCCCGCTGATTGGGAGTAAGTAAACAGCGTGCTGGCTACACGCTGTGTGTCGCTAGCACGGCGGAGGGGACAGCAGAGCGGAGGGGACACCAGCCTCTGTTGCCCTTTGGTGTGCCCCCAGGACCCCCCTGCGCTCTGCTGTCCCCACCGCCATGCTACCAACACACAGTGTGTCGCCAGCACGCTGTTTACGTGTGACTGTCTGTCAGCGCCGCTCCCCCGCCTCCTCTGTATCGGCGCTACCCGCCCGCGTCCCTTCGCTCCCGCTGACTGGGAGTAAGTAAACAGCGTGCTGGCTACACGCTGTGTGTCGCTAGCACGGCGGAGGGGACAGCAGAGCGGAGGGGACACCAGCCTCTGTTGCCCTATGGTGTGCCCCCAGGACCCCCCTGCCTCTGCTGTCCCCACCGCCATGCTACCAACACACAGTGTGTCGCCAGCACGCTGTTTACTTGTGACTGTCTGTCAGCGCCGCTCCCCCGCCTCCTCTGTATCGGCGCTACCCGCCCGCGTCCCTTCCCTCCCGCTGATTGGGAGTAAGTAAACAGCGTGCTGGCTACACGCTGTGTGTCGCTAGCACGGCGGAGGGGACAGCAGAGCGGAGGGGACACCAGCCTCTGTTGCCCTATGGTGTGCCCCCAGGACCCCCCTGCGCTCTGCTGTCCCCACCGCCATGCTACCAACACACAGTGTGTCGCCAGCACGCTGTTTACTTGTGACTGTCTGTCAGCGCCGCTCCCCCGCCTCCTCTGTATCGGCGCTACCCGCCCGCGTCCCTTCCCTACCGCTGATTGGGAGTAAGTAAACAGCGTGCTGGCTACACGCTGTGTGTCGCTAGCACGGCGGAGGGGACAGCAGAGCGGAGGGGACACCAGCCTCTGTTGCCCTATGGTGTGCCCCCAGGACCCCCCTGCGCTCTGCTGTCCCCACCGCCATGCTACCAACACACAGTGTGTCGCCAGCACGCTGTTTACTTGTGACTGTCTGTCAGCGCCGCTCCCCCGCCTCCTCTGTATCGGCGCTACCCGCCCGCGTCCCTTCCCTCCCGCTGATTGGGAGTAAGTAAACAGCGTGCTGGCTACACGCTGTGTGTCGCTAGCACGGCGGAGGGGACAGCAGAGCGGAGGGGACACCAGCCTCTGTTGCCCTATGGTGTGCCCCCAGGACCCCCCTGCGCTCTGCTGTCCCCACCGCCATGCTACCAACACACAGTGTGTCGCCAGCACGCTGTTTACTTGTGACTGTCTGTCAGCGCCGCTCCGCCGCCTCCTCTGTATCGGCGCTACCCGCCCGCGTCCCTTCCCTCCCGCTGATTGGGAGTAAGTAAACAGCGTGCTGGCTACACGCTGTGTGTCGCTAGCACGGCGGAGGGGACAGCAGAGCGGAGGGGACACCAGCCTCTGTTGCCCTATGGTGTGCCCCCAGGACCCCCTGCGCTCTGCTGTCCCCACCGCCATGCTACCAACACACAGTGTGTTGCCAGCACGCTGTTTACTTGTGACTGTCTGTCAGCGCCGCTCCCCCGCCTCCTCTGTATCGGCGCTACCCGCCCGCGTCCCTTCCCTCCCGCTGATTGGGAGTAAGTAAACAGTGTGCTGGCTACACGCTGTGTGTCGCTAGCACGGCGGAGGGGACAGCAGAGCGGAGGGGACACCAGCCTCTGTTGCCTTATGGTGTGCCCCCAGGACCCCCCTGCGCTCTGCTGTCCCCACCGCCATGCTACCAACACACAGTGTGTCGCCAGCACGCTGTTTACTTGTGACTGTCTGTCAGCGCCGCTCCCCCGCCTCCTCTGTATCGGCGCTACCCGCCCGCGTCCCTTCCCTCCCGCTGATTGGGAGTAAGTAAACAGCGTGCTGGCTACACGCTGTGTGTCGCTAGCACGGCGGAGGGGACAGCAGAGCGGAGGGGACACCAGCCTCTGTTGCCCTATGGTGTGCCCCTAGGACCCCCCTGCGCTCTGCTGTCCCCACCGCCATGCTACCAACACACAGTGTGTCGCCAGCACGCTGTTTACTTGTGACTGTCTGTCAGCGCCGCTCCCCCGCCTCCTCTGTATCGGCGCTACCCGCCCGCGTCCCTTCCCTCCCGCTGATTGGGAGTAAGTAAACAGCGTGCTGGCTACACGCTGTGTGTCGCTAGCACGGCGGAGGGGACAGCAGAGCGGAGGGGACACCAGCCTCTGTTGCCCTATGGTGTGCCCCCAGGACCCCCCTGCGCTCTGCTGTCCCCACCGCCATGCTACCAACACACAGTGTGTCGCCAGCACGCTGTTTACTTGTGACTGTCTGTCAGCGCCGCTCCCCCGCCTCCTCTGTATCGGCGCTACCCGCCCGCGTCCCTTCCCTCCCGCTGATTGGGAGTAAGTAAACAGCGTGCTGGCTACACGCTGTGTGTCGCTAGCACGGCGGAGGGGACAGCAGAGCGGAGGGGACACCAGCCTCTGTTGCCCTATGGTGTGCCCCTAGGACCCCCCTGCGCTCTGCTGTCCCCACCGCCATGCTACCAACACACAGTGTGTCGCCAGCACGCTGTTTACTTGTGACTGTCTGTCAGCGCCGCTCCCCCGCCTCCTCTGTATCGGCGCTACCCGCCCGCGTCCCTTCCCTCCCGCTGATTGGGAGTAAGTAAACAGCGTGCTGGCTACACGCTGTGTGTCGCTAGCACGGCGGAGGGGACAGCAGAGCGGAGGGGACACCAGCCTCTGTTGCCCTATGGTGTGCCCCCAGGACCCCCCTGCGCTCTGCTGTCCCCACCGCCATGCTACCAACACACAGTGTGTCGCCAGCACGCTGTTTACTTGTGACTGTCTGTCAGCGCCGCTCCGCCGCCTCCTCTGTATCGGCGCTACCCGCCCGCGTCCCTTCCCTCCCGCTGATTGGGAGTAAGTAAACAGCGTGCTGGCTACACGCTGTGTGTCGCTAGCATGGCGGAGGGGACAGCAGAGCGGAGGGGACACCAGCCTCTGTTGCCCTATGGTGTGCCCCCAGGACCCCCCTGCGCTCTGCTGTCCCCACCGCCATGCTACCAACACACAGTGTGTTGCCAGCACGCTGTTTACTTGTGACTGTCTGTCAGCGCCGCTCCCCCGCCTCCTCTGTATCGGCGCTACCCGCCCGCGTCCCTTCCCTCCCGCTGATTGGGAGTAAGTAAACAGTGTGCTGGCTACACGCTGTGTGTCGCTAGCACGGCGGAGGGGACAGCAGAGCGGAGGGGACACCAGCCTCTGTTGCCCTATGGTGTGCCCCCAGGACCCCCCTGCGCTCTGCTGTCCCCACCGCCATGCTACCAACACACAGTGTGTCGCCAGCACGCTGTTTACTTGTGACTGTCTGTCAGCGCCGCTCCCCCGCCTCCTCTGTATCGGCGCTACCCGCCCGCGTCCCTTCCCTCCCGCTGATTGGGAGTAAGTAAACAGCGTGCTGGCTACACGCTGTGTGTCGCTAGCACGGCGGAGGGGACAGCAGAGCGCAGGGGGGTCCTGGAGGCACACCATAGGGCAACAGAGGCTGGTGATAGTGTGCAAAACCAGCCTCTGTGCCCCACTAACATCATTAAATCCCACCTCGGGTTCTCTTTAAAAAATGACATATAGAGTTCTATTCTTATATAAAGAACTTTAAGTAGATATCTCTTAATCAATCAAAGCTAGGTAGTTGTCCCTAAGCTTGCAATTGCATTTAAATAGTAATGCTTACTGATTGTATATGAAGTAAAGCATAAAAAAAAAATCTAAAAAACTTAAAAAACTGCTGAAGTTTGAAATGACAAGTCTTTAATGTTTATATAAGCTATTGTCAATAAATTCACCAAGAATAATGTATATTGTGACGGACGGTTGCGTAGCCGCAGCCACGTCCTTGAACCGCCCGTACAGAACATGTGATCGCAATCGATTCTCTGCATCGATTACGATTAAAATCGATAGAATCTAGATTGGTTGTGTAGGAGCATCTGCAGTCAATCTGGGCTCTCTCTTTCCTCAGCAGAGAGCTAGCAGTACTTAGCTGCAGGATGTCTTTTGATTTGGTAATTAGCTTGGTCCAGGCTTGTGTCCAGGAGAATGTTTATTTTTAATTACCTCAGGCAGATGTCAATTTCCCACCATTTGGTGAGCCCTTTTCATACAGGGAGAGCCAGGAAGCTAGTATAGATAAATAATTTCTGGTCTCTCATAGGTATAGAAAATTACAAAATTTGCTTTATTTGGAATTCACATGTCAACTGCAGACCAACCAATTAAAATCATTTAAAACACGGCCATGATAGAGCGCTCACTCAAAATTCACACCATAAACACTCATACAATCATACCCCCTTCTGGTACCGGTACCAACTGTCCTTATCTTCAGAGAGGGGGAGACAGGTTGAGTGTAGGTATAAATAGTTGAACAACTTCAGCTTGAAATGCTGCAGTGACGTGCTAGGTCGTTTGTATGGAATGATCTCACCATAAGCTTTAGGTCCTATCGATTTCCGTCTCAACTCCGGATTTCGCCATCAATAGGGCTGCTATGAGGTGCTAGGGCATCACCCAAGTAACCAGTCTCGGTGGTCGGCTGTCTCGCTCAACCCAGTCCGCAGGAGCCTTCTCGGGGAGCAGACGCCGACCTCCAGTCACGCTGCTGCAGCTGCTGCCGAAAGTTAGGAGCGTTCAAGGCCGCGGGATTTGCACCCGCCCATCGACGCGTTGCGCCCGCCCACTTGCGAGCTTCGCCAGGAAGCTACTCACAGCAGGAGGCTATTCAAAACATGCTTTCACACAGACTTCTGGGCACCGCTAAGGACAGATATGAATGCATGTGATGTATGGTTTCTTACCTATTATATTGAGACCGTACATCGCACAGCTATAAAATTCATATAGTCTTATTCGTGAAAGTCTGCCCAACGCGCTGATATAACATTCATGGCAATACCTCGTCCAGTTATTGTGGTATGAATCTTCTCAGGAACCTGAGAAGCTACCCAAGTCACGTGTGATATCATATTAATCTGTATTTTCCAACAAGTATGAATCTGTTATCCACCTAAATATGACATGTATCGTTAATGAGTTATGGCATTCTATAAGTTTAAACCTAAAATCTCTCAGAGGAAATGAACTGTCATTAGTGGGTAATTCAGAGGGGGCGGGCATTGCTACACCCCTGAGCAAGCTTCATCAAAAGCACCTGGCCGGCAGGCGGACCTCATTCCTCCATTGTCCACCTTCATGAAAGCTGCTGCCACTTTGAGGAACAAGTGGTAGCCATTTTGTTTGGACTTTGAACTTTGCTGAAACTGAAACTGAACTTTACAAGTTTTCCCACAAAAGGACATCTTCCATGAACCTAAGTATTTTATCCTTTTCTTTTCATACTGCATTATCTAATGTCTCAATAATTGTTGATTTTAATAATTTTCTGTATATATAAATTATTCATATTGCATATTTAATAAACGACGTTCAAACGTCCTTTTATTATTCAGCTACCCTATTATTCAGCTATACACAGAAACCTAATCCAGACTTCTGGAGAGACGCTACTATTGTATTGTTGTTAGCTAGACAGAATAGAGTGTTTAACCGTTTTAATTGCAGGTCTAGAAATGGCTAGTTAGTGGGTGCTTCTGGCCCAGGAAATCAGAAGTGGTGGCAGTTATACCCTGAAATACCGTAAGAGGATTACAAAGGATGAGATACAGAGCCTGAAACTGTCTCTGAATGATGACCACACTGGATATACATGGGATCAACTACAGACCTTCTATGTGAAACTACAGAGATTCCTAATTAACAACAAAAAGAAAAAACTTCAGAGACTTAGAATTAAGAGTGGACGCCTGGATGCACAAGCAGCAGAAAAAGAGCAACCCACAGGTGTAATGAATCTTTCCTCTTATCAGGCTACTGAAGCTGAAATGTCAGTACTCTCCAAAGGCCTGTCATTCTGCCCTGTGAGACCCATAGACAGGATTGCACTCTGTGGAGATATGGAGGAATTTTTCAGAAAGCTGCGACTCAAGGAACACTACCATGATAAGGAAGCCTGTGATACAATGGATAATGGACCAAAACGCACCAGATCTAAAAAGAAAAAAAAGAAAAAAAGATGGACCCCCAAAGAAGGAAAAAACCCGGCCCTGGATAAATACATAAACAAATTCAGACGCAGAATCTCTGACAGGATCCTGAGTAAAAGAAAGACACTGGCCCAGAACGTAACACCACAGGAGCGACAGGCCATCAGATCCCTTAAGGAGAATAAGGACATTATTATTAAACCAGCGGATAAAGGTGGTGCCATAGTCATAATGAACACCAGTGACTACATCCAGGAGGCACAAAGACAATTATCCAATACCGCTCACTATGCCAAATTACAGGGGGACCCCACAAAAGGCTACAGGATGGCACTTAATAGGATGGTTAACAGATTGCCTGCAAACATCAGACTACATGTAAGGACCCTTATCCCTGAAGAGCCCAGAACAGCCTGCTTTTACATGCTTCCCAAGATCCACAAAGAGGGAAACCCAGGCAGGCCCATAATCTCAGGGAGCGGAACTCTTACAGAGAACATCTCAGGGTGGCTGGAAAACATCTTGAAACCTCTTGTCTGTAAAAGACCCAGCTACTTACAGGATACCACCCACCTCCTGAACAAACTGACAGCCATCGGCCCAGTACCTGAGGGAACCATACTGGCCACGATGGACGTGGAGTCCCTGTACACGAACATTCCCCATGATGATGGTATTGCGGCCTGCCGTAAATATCTTCAGGGTCAGGGCATACCTGTAAAGCCCATTACTGGACTGATCAAATTCATTCTCACTCATAATTATTTCACTTTTGGACAGGACCTCTATTTACAGCAGATGGGCGTGGCAATGGGTTCGCGATTCGCTCCACAGTATGCAAATCTATTCATGGCCAAAATCGAAGAGGAATACCTCAATGCATGTGGCATAAAACCCTTGGCCTACTTCCGCTTCATTGATGATATTTTATTCATCTGGTCCGCAAGTGAGGATGATCTTCTCCAGTTCCACAGGAACTTCAATGCCTTCCATCCTACAATCAAATTGAAACTTACCTACTCTCACACAGAGATTAACTTTCTGGACACCACCATATACATCAGGGGTAACAACATACAAACCTCTGCGTATCGCAAACCTACAGACCGTCCCACATACCTAAGATATGGCAGTTTTCATCCCAAGCACATTAAGAACTCTATAATTTACAGCCAAGCTATAAGGTACAACCGGATTTGTTCTGACAGGATGGACAGAGACAAGCACCTGGATCACCTTAAGAACACTTTCATTAAACAAGGTTACAGTCCTCCCATGGCTGAGGCCCAAATCAGGAAAGCCAGCAACATCCCCAGGACTGAACTCCTGAAATATAAGCAAAACCAGAAAGAGGAACGTGTCCCTTTGGTTGTCACCTACAACCCACACCTGGAAATCTTAAGGAGGATTGCTAAGGAACTTCATCCCATTTTACACAAGGATCACAGACTGAGAACGATATTCCCTAAACCTCCACTCTTGTCATATCGGCAACCACACAATCTAAAACAGATGATTGTCAGGAGCTCTTTGAATAGGCCTCAACAAAACGGAACATCACCCTGCCGACAAAAAATATGTGGGACCTGCAGACACATTTACTCCACTGACAGGGTAACGATACCAGGTTCACAACAGGAGTACAGAATACAAGGTAAATTTTCTTGTGGGTCCACCAATCTGGTATATCTGATCATGTGTGCTAAATGCCCCAATGTTCTGTATGTGGGAGAAACTGGACAAACTCTGCGCAAACGTATGAATGGACACAGGCACACTATTAATGATACCAAATCTGGACTCCCAGTTGCTACACACTTACGGTCCAACGGACACAGCATGGATGATCTTCGTGTCACTGCCCTGAAGGGTGGCTTCAAAACGTCAAATGACCGATTAATAGCAGAAACAAAATTTATAAATTGTTTCAAAGCTGTGCAGAAGGGTCTGAATAAGGACAACAACTTTCTATATTGGTATGAGATTGATGATATATGAACTGTCTCAGCCACTCTAGCTGAGCTTGTGAACTAGGAATTTACGATACCTCTGGGTCAATCCTAATACCAGGTCTGTGAGCAATAAAGTAAACAAGGATCCTTATCTTACCCCATTTAGATGGTCTGTTTCTATTAAGGCATCTTAATGATGTATTTATGCTTGAAAAAAATATCTGTTTTCCCTTTTTGATGTTGCATGTATATGTTACGGCCAGAACCCGAAGTTTGGCCAGAACTAGAAGTGGCCGACCACTTCGGGTTCTGGCCGGCCAATGTGCGAACTGGCCGCTGCGCTGCGGCCAATGTGAGAAATGCAACAATTCCTGTAAAGTTAATGGGATGTTGTGGCCGCAGCGCAGCGGGCAAATGTATCACACATCTTTACTTTATTCAATGACATTAAGCCGACCGGCTTTTTCCCCGCTTTCTCTCTTCCCCTCGCCTCTCTCTCCTCCCCTCGCCTCTCTCTCTTCCTTCTCTTATGGGCAGCCGGGCGGGGGACACGCGTGTCCAGGAGAGTCGTTCGTCGCGGCAGGAGAGCAGAGCGGGGAGGCTGCAGACATCGCTTCTGCCAGCACCCGCTCTGCAAGAACGGCAGGATTCCCCTGCCGCGACGAACGACTCCGGAGGGACACGCGTGTCCCCGCCCGGCTGCCCATAAGAGAAGAAGAGAGAGAGGCGGGGGGGGGGGGGGGGGGGGAGGAGAGAGGCAGAGAAAAAGCCGGGCGGCTTAATGTCATTGAATAAAGTAAAGATGTGTGATACATTTGCCCGCTGCGCTGCGGCCACAACATCCCATTAACCTTACAGGAATTGTTGCATTTCTCACATTGGCCGCAGCGCAGCGGCCAGTTCGCACATTGGCCAGCCAGAACCCGAAGTGGCCAGCCACTTCTAGTTCTGGCCAAACTTCGGGTTCTGGCCGTAACATATATAAGCTGTCTGTACCACCAGCTTGCAAACTAACAGGATATAAACCTGACGAAGGCTGCAAGGCCGGAAGCTTGCTTATTCTTATTCTTTGTAGTTAGCCAATAAATGGTATCATCCTGATTTAAAACTTCTTGCTTTTACTGATGGCTAACACGGTACAATACCCTACTGCTACTACTGAAATAGTGTGTAAGTTGTAATCACCGTAAAACACAGGCTCCCTTCTACTCGGGCTACTGCCCAAATTCCGTCGGTTTCTGCCCATTGATCGCGACCACAGCTTGCATGATCCGTGTGCTGAAACCGATTGGAAGGAATTTGCGTTCCCACCACTAGGGGCCCTGTGACACATATTACCTCTCTTGGGTTCTAGAATCACAGTGGAAGGCAGTATCATAGGCCTCAATCGATCTCAGTAGAGTTTCAGGCTCGATGATGATATATGCTAGCCTGCCAGGCCTTTTTATTGTCATTTTTCTAAGATGGCGTCTGTTAGGGGATTTTACATGGAGGCATAAAACTCAAACTTATTTTTAGCTGGTACATTCTAACATTTTGAAGTAGCGGGTTATCTGAGCAGGTGTGTACATATATGACGCTACTTGGCTTATTAACGTAAGTAATCTGCGCCTTTTCTAAGCATTACATCATATTTTCTTTAGAACTTATGACAATTGTTGACACAAATGGTGTTCTTTTACATCTTCCTGAATCTGATGGATGCCAAGATATATGCGTATGTTCTTAACCTATTCTTAGGAACTTGGCGTGTTCTTATGTAACATCATTAATTAACAGGGATTTCCTGAACGCCCCCCACCCCCTGTGGTCACAGGTTGTACTGTCTTGTTCACATGGCTTATTGGTTTGCTTTTGTATTCATAACAAACAGCCATCTGTTTTAATACATGCTAAAATATATAGAAAACAAACTTATTCACCTTATTATATAAGTCTATCATTGATCAACTCATTAATTAATAAATCTATGATCACCATACATGATCTCTATTCAGGATTAATATCAGCATAAAACCGGCCTAGCGTCTGTGGTGTGTGTGTGTGTGTGTGCAGCGCTGTACATGTAAATAGACGGCGATCACGCTGTCTAACAGTCTCGCTGCTTGGAGACTGAAGAGGGGTCGGAGCTCCACCCCCCCAAGCAGGAGATGCACGCGCAGCCTGTGGGCGACCTCCTGCAAACTGCAGCCCCAGGACTTGACGCCAATTGGCGTTAGGCGGTCCTGGGGCTGGTGCCGCGGTCACGCCCATTGGAATGAGGCGGTCCTAAAGTTGTTCATAAACAATATCATCAGGAGAGCTAACCTATTTGAGTGCATGTACAATAAAGGAGGAAAGTGACTGCAACCAACTCATTCCTAATCACTAAGCATATACTTCTGTAATCATCTCAAGCATATGGCACATATTTCATTATGGCTGCAGTAGTGTCTGAATAACACCAGAAACAAGCATGCAGCTAACCTGATCTGCTGCATGCTTGTTCAGGGTCTATGGCTAAATTTATTAGAGGCAGAGGATCAGCAGGACGGCCAGGCAACTGGTATTGCTTACAAGGAAATAAACATGGCAGCCTCCATATACCTTTCTCTTCAGTTGTCCTTTAAATGATTGTTGTTATATAAATAAAATATAAAAACCTTTGAATTTGGAATGGGGTGGCATTAAAGTTAACTTGTGTGGAAAGGCAGTCAATGGCTCAACACATCTCATGATGATTGGGTATTTTCCCTTTGCTGTCAATTCTCTATAATTACTAGAGATGGTTGCATGTGAAACTTACAGTAAAATAGCTTTTTTTGAGGAATCATTGAAGTCCTCAACCCATCAGAACGTGTAAGAGTGATTGCAGCTGATTGCAGGCTAGGATAACTGTTTTACCAATTGTGGCCACTAGATGCCAATATTGCACTCTCTCCCCACCCCACTTTAGATGCATTTCCACCTGTGGCCACCAGGGGGAGAATTGAGTATCTGCCTAATTAGAGGATAATTAGAGGATTTACAGCACTTCACAGACAGAGGTGGCACTGTGGAGCACATTTCCTGATCCAGGTTCCCACTCTTTGGGAGGCTGTATCTCTGGGGCCCTTCGCCCCAGAGACCCCAAATTTCAGGTGTGTGTAGCAGAGGATAATGGCAACATGTGGGCTTAACACTGATTATGATGTATATAGGGCCAAGCATGCTTAGCCAGTAATAACAAGGTTATGCTGGAACTTGTAGTACCACAAGATGTACGCATTTCTGGAGGTTTGGAATGTAAAACAATCTGATGGTCTGTAGAGTGTGTGCGCGCATGCGTGCATGTCTTTACATAAAACAAAGTTTGATTTAATTCTCAAACAAAAAAACCTACAGCCAATCAGATTATTTTAATTACCAAATCTAAGACATGTATGAATCTTCTGCAATTACAAGTGTCTGTGCTGCTGAGTTGTGCAAGTGACACTGATGTCAGGTGTGTGTGTGTGTGTGTGTGTGTGTGTGTGCGTGCGTGCGTGCGTGCGTGTGTGCGCACGTGAGTGTGAGTGTGTGTGTGTGTGTACATGTGTGTGTGTGTGTGTGTACATGTGTGAGTGTGTGTGTGTGTGTGTGTGCGTGCGTGCGTGTGTGTGTGTGTGCGCACGTGAGTGTGAGTGTGTGTGTGTGTGTACATGTGTGTGTGTACATGTGTGTGTGTGTGTGCGTGTGTGTGTGTGTGTGTGTACGTGTGTGTGTGTGTGTGTACGTGTGTGTGTGTGTGTGTGTGTGTGTGTACATGTGTGTGTGCGTGTGTGTGTGCGTGCGTGCGTGCGTGCGTGTGAGTGTGAGTGTGTGTGTACGTGTGTGTGTGTGTGTGTACATGTGTGAGTGTGTGTGTGTGTGTGCGTGCGTGCGTGTGTGTGTGTGTGCGCACGTGAGTGTGAGTGTGTGTGTGTGTGTACATGTGTGTGTGTGTGTGTGTACATGTGTGAGTGTGTGTGTGTGTGTGTGTGTGTACGTGTGTGTGTGTGTGTGTACGTGTGTGTGTGTGTGTGTGTGTGCGTGCGTGCGTGTGTGCGCACGTGAGTGTGAGTGTGTGTGTGTGTGTACATGTGTGTGTGTGTGTGTACATGTGTGAGTGTGTGTGTGTGTGTGTGTGTGTACGTGTGTGTGTGTGTGCGCGCACATGTGTGTGTGTGTACATGTGTGTGTGTGTACATGTGTGTGTGTGTGTGTGTACATGTGTGTGTGTGTGTGCGTGTGTGTGTACATGTGTGTGTGTGTGTGTGTGTGTGTGTGTGTGTCTGTGTGTCTGTGTGTGTGTGTGTGTGTGTGTGTGTGTGTGCGCACGTGAGTGTGAGTGTGTGTGTGTGTGTGTGTGTGTGTGTGTCCTTGCATAACCGCATTGCAAAAAAAAACTGAATATAGTCAGAACATTTCTCCAGCGCTATCTTAATATAAATGTAACCTTGTACTAGGAACAAAACAGCTCACAGCAGAAAATGACATTAAAAATTACTGCAGACAATGACATTAAAAATTACTCTAACCAACAATCTAACTGATCAAAGAAGAACTCTGCTTATAATTATGAAATTAACTCAAATAAATCTGCAAAACATTTTAACACATATATAATCAGTTTAAAGCAAGATGGGGATTATTTCTCTGCATTAATATGAGATTTTCTGACAACTTCAGTCCTTAAGTTACCTCCTCTGTAGTTATTCTCACATGCAGCCTGTCTTTAACTTTAGAATTCTGGCGGTATTTTAAGGATTGAAGAGGTATTTTAACCACTTAAAGGACCTACGAGCCCAAATAGCAAAAAAAAGATAAGTACCTTAATCAGTTTTAAATGTTAGTGTGGCTGCGCAGCTCTAGGGCCCTCCCCCCCCCCCCCCCCCGCACAGTAGCGTGGATCGAGGAGGGAGGCCCTAGAGCTGCGCAGCCGCACTAACGCGTATGCGGACTGCGCAGCCGCGGTCGGCTCCGGCAGCCATCTTAGGAGAGGAAGGGGAGCCCGACCCCGTCTGTGGGGTCGGGAGCGGCACGGGGGGCTATCGCACTGCGGGGACCCGGCGGAACTGCACGGAGGGCGCGGACGGCGTCCTCCGTGAATTTAAAACTGATTAAGTTACTTATCTTTTTTTGGCTATTTGGGCTCGTAAGTCCTTTAAGGACTGCAGTCATAAAACCCCTTAAAGAGACACTTAAAGGATACCACAACTGACATGTGGCATAATGAGATAGACATGGGTATGTACAGTGCCTAGCACACAAATAACTATGCTGTGTTCCTTTTTTTTCTTTCTCTGCCTGAAAGAGGTAAATATCAGGTATGTAAGTGGCTGAATCAGTCCTGACTCAGACAGGAAGTGACTACAGTGTGACCTTCACTGATAAGAATTTCCCCCTTTTTTATCTCTTTCTTGCTCTCAGAAGCCATTTTCTTCTAGGAAAGTGTTTTATAGTTGGAATTTCTTATCAGTGAAGGTCACACTGTAGTCAATTCCTGTCTGAGTCAGGACTGAGTCAGCCACTTACATACCTGATATTTACCTCTTTCAGGCAGAGAAATAAAAAAAGGAACACAGCATAGTTATTTGTGTGCCTGGCACTGTACATACCCATGTCTATCTCATTATGCAACATGTCAGTTGTGGTATCCTTTAAGCCAGAAAAAAAAAAAGAGTTTTACTCACCTGGGGCTTCTACCAGCCCCCTGCAGCAGTCCTGTGCCCTCGCAGCCACTCACTAATCCTCTGGTCCTCCGCTGCCAGCTAGTTTCATTTTTGCCGACAGGCCCGTCAGGACTGGCCACGCGTAGCTTTTTCCGCATTCCTGACTGTAATTAGCGCTATTGCGGGCCGCAAGGCGTACAAAAATACGTATTGCCGCATTACGAACGCATAGATATGCGACAACACATATTTTTGTACGCGTTGCGGCCCGCAATAGCGCGAATTGCAGTCGGAAATGCGGAAAAAGCTACGCGTGGCCAGTCCTGACGGCAAAAACCAAACTAGCTGGCAGCGGGGGACCAGAGGATTAGTGAGTGGCTGCGAGGCCGAGGACTGCTGCAAGGGGCTGGTAGAAGCCCCAGGTGAGTAAAACTCTTTTTTTTTTCTGACTTAAAGGGATACTGTAGGGGGTCGGGGGAAAATGAGTTGAACTTACCCGGGGCTTCTAATGGTCCCCCGCAGACATCCTGTGTTGGCGCAGCCACTCACCGATGCTCCGGCCCCGCCTCCAGTTCACTTCTGGAATTTCTGACTTTAAAGTCAGAAAACCACTGCGCCTGCGTTGCCACGTCCTCACTCCCGCTGATGTCACCAGGAGTGTACTGCGCAGACACAGACCTTACTGGGCCTGCGCTGTGCGCTCTCGGTGACATCAGCAGGATCGAGGACACGGCAACGCAGGCGCAGTGGTTTTCTGACTTTAAAGTCAGAAATTCCAGAAGTGAACTGGAGGCGGGGCCGGAGCATCGGTGAGTGGCTGCACCAACACAGGATGTCTGCGGGGGACCATTAGAAGCCCCGGGTAAGTTCAACTCATTTTCCCCCGACCCCCCTACAGTATCCCTTTAAGTGTCACTTTAAGGACCAGACACTTTTTCATTCAGACGACTGCAGCTTTAACGGTTTATTGCTTGGTCATACAACCTACAACCTAAATGATTTTTACCTCCTTTTCTTGTCACTAATACAGCTTTATTTTGGTGCTGTTTGATTGCTGCTGTGATTTTTAGTTTTTATTATATTCATCAAAAAAAGACATGAATTTTGTCAAAAAAATGTTGTTTTTTTTTAACTTTCTGTGCTGACATTTTTCAAATAAAGTAACATTTCTATATACATTTTTGTCCAAATTTATTGTGCTACATGTCTTTGAAAAAAAAAAAAACAATCCAATAAGTGTATATTTATTGGATTGGGTAAAAGTTATAGCATTTACAAACTATGGTGCAAAAAGTGAATTTTCCCATTTTGAAGCATCTCTGACTTTTCTGCGCACCTGTCGGGTTTCATGAGGTGCTAGAATTCCAGGATAGTATAAATACCCCCCAAATGACCCCATTTTGGAAAGAAGACATCCCAAAGTATTCACTAAGTGGCATGGTAAGTTCATAGAAGATTTTATTTTTTGTCACAAGTTAGCGGAAAATGACACTTTGTGACAAAAAAATAAAAAAAAAAGTTTCCATTTCTTTTAACTTGTGACCCAAAAAAAATGACATCTGCCACGGACTCACCATGCCCCTCTCTGAATAGTTTGGGATGTCTACTTTCCGAAATGGGGTCATTTGTGGGGTGTGTTTACTGTCCTGGCATTTTGGGGGGTGCCTAATTGTAAGCACCCCTGTAAAGCCTAAAGGTGCTCATAGGACTTTGGGCCCCTTAGCGCACCTAGGCTGCAAAAAAGTGCCAAACATGTGGTATTGCCGTACTCAGGAGAAGTAGTATAATGTGTTTTGGGGTGTATTTTTACACATGCCCATGCTGGGTGGGAGCAATATCTCAGTAAATGGACATTTGTGTGTAAAAAGAATAAAAAAAAATGTCATTTACAGAGAGATTTCTCCCACCCAGCATGGGTATGTGTAAAAATACACCCCAAAACACATTATACTATTTCTTCTGAGTGCGGCGATACCCATACCTGGGGTGTCTTCTTTCTAAATTGGGGTCACTTGTGGGGTTCCTATATGGCCTTGGCATTTTAGGGGCCCTAAACTGTGAGGAGTAGTCTGGAAACCAAATGCCTCAAAATGCCTGTTCAGGGGTATAAGCATCTGCAAATTTTGATGACAGGTGGTCTATGAGGGGCCGAATTTTGTGGAACCGGTCATAAGCAGGGTGGCTTCTTAGATGACAGGTTGTATTGGCACTGAAGTGCAGGGACGCAGGATGTTCTCAAATCGTGACCTGGACATGGCAGCAGAGAACATGGGCATGTGATGTATTGGGTGCGTAGACCAATAAGACCGCAATACATTCTTTTTGACTAGACCCATGTTAAGGAGAAGGCCCACAAAAATGTTAAGTTCGGAAACTTGGAGTGTTTTCCACTGAAAAGGCTGGGCATAGTAGCTTCTTGGATTTACGGTTGCGTATTGTGTGGCATAACGGTTGGACTCAGCCACAATTAAGTCGTAGAGACCAGCAGTGATCAGAAAAAAAAATTCTGTCACTGTGGTGGGGTGGGTTTGGACGGGTGATCAGAAGCCCGCAGGGGGGCAGATTAGGGCCTGATCTGATGGATAGGAGTGCTAGGGGGTTATTGATGGGTGTCTCAGGGGGTGATTAGAGGGGAGAATAGATGCAATCAATGCACTGGGAAGGTGATCGGAAGGGGGTCTGAGGGGGATCTGAGGGTTTGGCCGAGTGATCAGGAGCCCACACGGGGCAAATTAGGGCCTGATCTGATGGGTAGGTGTGCTAGGGGGTGACAGGAGGTGATTGATGGGTGTCTCAGGGTGTGATTAGAGGGGGAAATAGATGCAAGCAATGCACTGGGGAGGTGATCAGGGGGGGTCTGAGGGTGACCTGAGGGTGTGGGCGGGTGATTGGGTGCCCTAGGGGCAGATGAGGGTCTGATCTGATGGGTATAATGGGTAGCAGTGGAAGGGGGTGAATGATGGGTGACTGATGGGTGATTAGAGGGGAGAAAAGATGTAAAAAATGCACTGGGGAGGTGTTCAGGGTGATCTGAGGGTGTGGGCGGGTGTTTGGGTGCCTGCAGGGGGAAGATTAGGGTACGATCCGATGGGCAGCAGTGACAGTTGCTGACAGGGGGTGACAGGGTGATTGATAGTTGATCAGGGTGTAATTAGAGGGGAGAATAGATGCAAACAATGCACTGGCGAGGTGATCGGGGGGGGGGGGGGATTTGGTCTGAGGGCGATCTAAGGGTGTGGGCGGGTAATTGGGTGCCCGCAAGGGGCAGATTAGGGTCTGTTCTGTTGGGTATGACGGGTAGCAGTGACAGGTGGAGACAGGGGCTGATTGATGGGTGATCAGTGGGTGATTAGAGGGGAGAACAGATGTAAACAATGCACTGGGGAAATGATAATGGGGGGGGGGGGTCTGAGGGCAATCTGAGGGTGTGGGCGGGTAATTGGGTGCCCACAAGGGGCAGATGAGGGTCTGATCTGATGGGTAGCAGTGACAGTGATTGATGGGTGATCAGTGGGTCATTAGAAGGGAGAACAGATTTAAACAATGCACTTGGGAGGTGATCTGAGGGTGGGTCTGCGGGCGATCTGAGGGTGTGGGCGGGCAATTGGGTGCCCGCAAGGGGTAGGTTAGGGTCTGATCTGATGGGTGGCAGTGACAGGCGGTGACAGGGGGTGATTGACAGGTGATCAGTGGGTGATTACAGGGGAGGATAGATGTATACAGTACACAGGGGGGTGGGTCTGGGGAGGATCTGAGGGTGTGGGGGGGGGTGATCAGGAGCCCCCAGGGGGCAGTTTGGGACATAATTGAAAAAATAGCATTGACAGATAGTGACAGGGAGTGATTGATGGGTGATTAGGGGGGTGATTGGGTGCAAACTGTGGTCTGAGGGGGTAAGAGGGCCAGGATCAGTGTGCTTGGGTGCAGACTACATGGGCTGCCTCCTGCCCTAGTGGTCCCTCCATCACTGGGACCACCAGGGCAGGAGGCAGCCTGTATAATACACTTTGTATGCGGCAGAACAGGGGTTAACAACCCGCCGGCGCTTCCGAACGGCCGGCGGGTTGACATCGTGGGTGGGCGGAGGCTATTGCCGGCGGATGCGTTCGCATCCCAGTGCACGATTCCCGGCCAGCTAGTCCCCCAGGAGCCGCTGCCGATCGGCGTTACGTGGTCCTGGGGGTGCCGCTTTGTCGCCGCCCATCGGCAATGGGCGGTCGTCAAGTGGTTAAAGATGGAAGAGTTCACTTTAGGTTTGCCTGAGGTAAAATGTTTCCTGAATACTACATGCCTTATCACCATGGTGATTACTCTAGAAACGTTACTAAAGGCAGGAGATAAGCTTAGTGAATTGAGGCCAATGTTGGTGTCATGGCTCTGGGAACAATACCTTTAGAGCACACTAGGTGGTGCTCTTACACAACAGCCAACTCACCCTACCCAATTTCTTGACTGAGACATTATGTAGTGCAGATTTCTTGTTTATTTATTTATTTTTTAATTTAAGTATTTATATAGCGCTGACATCTTCTGCAGCTCTGTACAGAGTATATTGTCTAGTCACTAACTGTCCTCAGAGGGGCTCACAATCTATTCCCTACCATAGTCATATGTATGTATCGTGTAGTGTATATCATAGTCTAGGGCCAATTTAGGGGAAGCCAATTAACTTATCTGTATGTTTTTTGGATGTGGGAGGAAACCGGAGTGTCCGGGGGAAACCCATGCAGACACAGGTAGAACATACAAAGATGTTGAGTGTCCGGTTGGGATATGAAGCGGAGACTAAAAGGCGAGAGCGCTAACCACTATGCCATTGTGTTGCCCAGTGTTACACAACACTATTGTTATGTACCCCTTTTCAATGCTTGAGCTCACAAAGTAAACCCTGATATTATTTAGTATTTATATAGCACCAGCATCTTCCACAATGCCTTACAGAGCACATATGCAAAAACAATACAATCCCAAGTACATCTCCCCACCCTCCCGTATACAGTTCCCTAGTGTTTAGTGTTTTGCCTCTCCCTCCACCATATGTCTTCCCTGGTGGTCTACGGCTTCACATCCAATATAGCTTCCCTGGTGATCTAGAGTGGGCCATACATAATGCAACATGGGGAAACAACTTGAGGGCCAAATTTAATGGCTCTGAGGGCCAGATTTCGACATGTATGCTTTAGAATCACTACTTGAATTTCAGCATTACCACAACATCAATTTCTACTCCTATGTTAGGATACTTTATTATTATTTTGCATTTATATAGCACTGACATCTCCTGCAGCACCTTACAGAGTACATAGTCATGTCACTGACTGTCCTCAGAGGAGCTCACACTCTAATCATACCATAGTCATAGTCTAATGTCCTACCATATTATTATTATGTATTTATATAGCACTGACATCTCCTGCAGCACATTACAGAGTACATAGTCATGTCCCTGACTGTCCTCAGAGGAGCTCACACTCTAATCCTACCATAGTCATAGTGTAATGTCCTACCATATTATTATTATGTATTTATATAGCACTGACATCTCCTGCAGCACCTTACAGAGTACATAGTCATGTCACTGACTGTCCTCAGAGGAGCTCACACTCTAATCATACCATAGTCATAGTCTAATGTCCTACCATATTATTATTATGTATTTATATAGCACTGACATCTCCTGCAGCACCTTACAGAGTACATAGTCATGTCACTGACTGTCCTCAGGGGTGCTCACAATCTAATCCTACCATAGTCATAATGTAATGTCCTACCATATTATTATTATTATGTATTTATATAGCACTGACATCTTCTGCAGCACATTACAGAGTACATAGTCATGTCACTGACTGTCCTCAGGGGTGCTCACAATCTAATCCCTACCATAGTCATAATGTAATGTCCTACCATATTATTATTATGTATTTATATAGCACTGACATCTTCTGCAGCACATTACAGAGTACATAGTCATGTCACTGACTGTCCTCAGAGGAGCTCACACTCTAATCCTACCATAGTCCTAGTCTAATGTCCTACCATATTATTATTATGTATTTATATAGCACTGACATCTTCTGCAGCACATTACAGAGTACATAGCCATGTCACTGACTGTCCTCAGAGGAGCTCACAATCTAATCCTACCATAGTCATAGTCTAATGTCCTACCATATTATTATTATGTATTTATATAGCACTGACATCTCCTGCAGCACAGTACAGAGTACATAGTCATGTCACTGACTGTCCTCAGAGGAGCTCACACTCTAATCCTACCATAGTCATAGTCTAATGTCCTACCATATTATTATTATGTATTTATATAGCACTGACATCTCCTGCAGCACATTACAGAGTACATAGTCATGTCACTGACTGTCCTCAGAGGAGCTCACACTCTAATCCTACCATAGTCCTAGTCTAATGTCCTACCATATTATTATTATGTATTTATATAGCACTGACATCTTCTGCAGCACATTACAGAGTACATAGTCATGTCACTGACTGTCCTCAGAGGAGCTCACACTCTAATCCTACCATAGTCATAGTGTAATGTCCTACCATATTATTATTATGTATTTATATAGCACTGACATCTCCTGCAGCACATTACAGAGTACATAGTCATGTCACTGACTGTCCTCAGAGGAGCTCACACTCTAATCCTACCATAGCCATAGTCTAATGTCCTGCCATATTATTATTATGTATTTATATAGCACTGACATCTTCTGCAGCACATTACAGAGTACATAGTCATGTCACTGACTGTCCTCAGAGGAGCTCACAATCTAATCCCTACCATAGCCATAGTGTATTGTCCTACCATATTATTATTATGTATTTATATAGCACTGACATCATCTGCAGCACATTACAGAGTACATAGTCATGTCACTGACTGTCCTCAGAGGAGCTCACAATCTAATCCTACCATAGTCATAGTCTAATGCCCTACCATATTATTATTATGTATTTATATAGCACTGACATCTTCTGCAGCACATTACAGAGTACATAGCCATGTCACTGACTGTCCTCAGAGGAGCTCACAATCTAATCCTACCATAGTCATATTCTAATGTCCTACCATATTATTATTATGTATTTATATAGCGCTGACCTCTCCTGCAGCACATTACAGAGTACATAGTCATGTCACTGACTGTCCTCAGAGGAGCTCACACTCTAATCCCTACCATAGTCATAGTCTAATGTCCTACCATATTATTATTATGTATTTATATAGCACTGACATCTCCTGCAGCACATTACAGAGTACATAGTCATGTCACTGACTGTCCTTAGAGGAGCTCACACTCTAATCCTACCATAGTCATAGCCTAATGTCCTACCATATTATTATTATGTATTTATATAGCACTGACATCTTCTGCAGCACATTACAGAGTACATAGGCATGTCACTGACTGTCCTCAGAGGAGCTCACACTCTAATCCTACCATAGTCATAGTCTAATGTCCTACCATATTATTATTATGTATTTATATAGCACTGGCATCTCCTGCAGCACATTACAGAGTACATAGTCATGTCACTGACTGTCCTCAGAGGAGCTCACACTCTAATCCTACCATAGTCATAGTGTAATGTCCTACCATATTATTATTATGTATTTATATAGCACTGACATCTCCTGCAGCACATTACAGAGTACATAGTCATGTCACTGACTGTCCTCAGAGGAGCTCACACTCTAATCCTACCATAGTCATAGTCTAATGTCCTACCATATTATTATTATGTATTTATATGGCACTGACATCTTCTGCAGCACATTACAGAGTACATAGTCATGTCACTGACTGTCCTCAGAGGAGCTCACAATCTAATCCCTACCATAGTCATATGTCTAATGTCCTACCATATTATTATTATGTATTTATATAGCACTGACATCTCCTGCAGCACATTACAGAGTACATAGTCATGTCACTGACTGTCCTCAGAGGAGCTCACAATCTAATCCTGCCATAGTCATAGTGTAATGTCCTACCATATTATTATTATGTATTTATATAGCACTGACATCTTCTGCAGCACTGTACAGAGTACATAGTCATGTCACTGACTGTTCTCAGAGGAGCTCACACTCTAATCCTACCATAGTCATAGCCTAATGTCCTACCATATTATGTATTTATATAGCACTGACATCTTCTGCAGCACATTACAGATTATATAGTCATGTCACTGACTGTCCTCAGAGGAGCTCCCAATCTAATCCTACCATAGTCATAGTCTAATGCCCTACCATATTATTATTATGTATTTATATAGCACTGACATCTTCTGCAGCACATTACAGAGTACATAGCCATGTCACTGACTGTCCTCAGAGGAGCTCACAATCTAATCCTACCATAGTCATAGTCTAATGTCCTACCATATTATTATTATGTATTTATATAGCACTGACCTCTCCTGCAGCACATTACAGAGTACATAGTCATGTAACTGACTGTCCTCAGAGGATCTCACACTCTAATCCTACCACAGTCATAGTCTAATGTCCTACCATATTATTATTATGTATTTATATAGCACTGACCTCTCCTGCAGCACATTACAGAGTACATAGTCATGTCACTGACTGTCCTTAGAGGAGCTCACACTCTAATCCTACCATAGTCCTAGTCTAATATCCTACCATATTATTATTATGTATTTATATAGCACTGACATCTTCTGCAGCACATTTCAGAGTACATAGCCATGTCACTGACTGTCCTTAGAGGAGCTCACACTCTAATCCTACCATAGTCATAGCCTAATGTCCTACCATATTATTATTATGTATTTATACAGCACTGACATCTTCTGCAGCACATTACAGAGTACATAGGCATGTCACTGACTGTCCTCAGAGGAGCTCACACTCTAATCCTACCATAGTCATAGTCTAATGTCCTACCATATTATTATTATGTATTTATATAGCACTGGCATCTCCTGCAGCACATTACAGAGTACATAGTCATGTCACTGACTGTCCTCAGAGGAGCTCACAATCTAATCCCTACCATAGTCATAGTCTAATGTCCTACCATATTATTATTATGTATTTATATAGCACTGACATCTTCTGCAGCACATTACAGAGTACATAGTCATGTCACTGACTGTCCTCAGAGGGGCTCACACTCTAATCCTACCATAGTCATAGTCTAATGTCCTACCATATTATTATTATGTATTTATATGGCACTGACATCTTCTGCAGCACATTACAGAGTACATAGTCATGTCACTGACTGTCCTCAGAGGAGCTCACAATCTAATCCCTACCATAGTCATATGTCTAATGTCCTACCATATTATTATTATGTATTTATATAGCACTGACATCTCCTGCAGCACATTACAGAGTACATAGTCATGTCACTGACTGTCCTCAGAGGAGCTCACAATCTAATCCTGCCATAGTCATAGTGTAATGTCCTACCATATTATTATTATGTATTTATATAGCACTGACATCTTCTGCAGCACTGTACAGAGTACATAGTCATGTCACTGACTGTTCTCAGAGGAGCTCACACTCTAATCCTACCATAGTCATAGCCTAATGTCCTACCATATTATGTATTTATATAGCACTGACATCTTCTGCAGCACATTACAGATTATATAGTCATGTCACTGACTGTCCTCAGAGGAGCTCCCAATCTAATCCTACCATAGTCATAGTCTAATGTCCTACCATATTATTATTATGTATTTATATAGCAGTGACATCTCCTGCAGCACATTACAGAGTACATAGTCATGTCACTGATTGTCCTCAGAGGAGCTCACACTCTAATCCTACCATAGTCATAGTCTAATGTCCTACCATATTATTATTATGTATTTATATAGCACTGACATCTCCTGCAGCACATTACAGAGTACATAGCCATGTCACTGACTGTCCTCAGAGGAGCTCACACTCTAATCCTACCATAGTCATAGTCTAATGTCCTACCATATTATTATTATGTATTTATATAGCAATGACATCTTCTGCAGCACATTACAGAGTACATAGCCATGTCACTGACTGTCCTCAGCGGAGCTCACACTCTAATCCTACCATAGTCATAGCCTAATGTCCTACCATATTATTATTATGTATTTATATAGCACTGACATCTTCTGCAGCACTGTACAGAGTACATAGTCATGTCACTGACTGTCCTCAGAGGAGCTCACAATCTAATCCTACCATAGTCATAGTCTAATGTCCTACCATATTATTATTATGTATTTATATAGCACTGACACCTTCTGCAGCACATTACAGAGTACATAGTCATGTCACTGACTGTCCTCAGAGGAGCTCACAATCTAATCCCTACCATAGTCATATGTCTAATGTCCTACCATATTATTATTATGTATTTATATAGCACTGACATCTCCTGCAGCACTGTACAGAGTACATAGTCATGTCACTGACTGTCCTCAGAGGAGCTCCCAATCTAATCCTACCATAGTCATAGTCTAATGTCCTACCATATTATTATTATGTATTTATATAGCAGTGACATCTCCTGCAGCACATTACAGAGTACATAGTCATGTCACTGATTGTCCTCAGAGGAGCTCACACTCTAATCCTACCATAGTCATAGTCTAATGTCCTACCATATTATTATTATGTATTTATATAGCACTGACATCTCCTGCAGCACTGTACAGAGTACATAGTCATGTCACTGACTGTCCTCAGAGGAGCTCACAATCTAATCCTACCATAGTCATAGTCTAATGTCCTACCATATTATTATTATGTATTTATATAGCACTGACACCTTCTGCAGCACATTACAGAGTACATAGTCATGTCACTGACTGTCCTCAGAGGAGCTCACAATCTAATCCCTACCATAGTCATATGTCTAATGTCCTACCATATTATTATTATGTATTTATATAGCAGTGACATCTCCTGCAGCACATTACAGAGTACATAGTCATGTCACTGACTGTCCTCAGAGGAGCTCACAATCTAATCCTACCATAGTCATAGTCTAATGTCCTACCATATTATTATTATGTATTTATATAGCACTGACACCTTCTGCAGCACATTACAGAGTACATAGTCATGTCACTGACTGTCCTCAGAGGAGCTCACACTCTAATCCTACCATAGTCATAGTCTAATGTCCTACCATATTATTATTATGTATTTATATAGCAGTGGCATCTCCTGCAGCACATTACAGAGTACATAGTCATGTCACTGACTGTCCTCAGAGGAGCTCACAATCTAATCCCTACCATAGTCATATGTCTAATGTCCTACCATATTATTATTATGTATTTATATAGCACTGACATCTTCTGCAGCACATTACAGAGTACATAGTCATGTCACTGACTGTCCTCAGAGGAGCTCACACTCTAATCCTACCATAGTCATAGCCTAATGTCCTACCATATTATTATTATGTATTTATATAGCACTGACATCTTCTGCAGCATATTGCAGAGTACATAGTCATGTCACTGACTGTCCTCAGAGGAGCTCACACTCTAATCCTACCATAGTCATAGTCTAATGTCCTACCATATTATTATTATGTATTTATATAGCACTGAAATCTTCTGCAGCACATTACAGAGTACATAGTCATGTCACTGACTGTCCTCAGAGGAGCTCACACTCTAATCCTACCATAGTCATAGTGTACTGTCCTACCATATTATTATGTATTTATATAGCACTGACATCTCCTGCAGCACATTACAGAGTACATAGTCATGTCACTGACTGTCCTCAGAGGAGCTCACACTCTAATCCTACCATAGTCATAGTCTAATGTCCTACAATATAATCATTATGTATTTATATAGCACTGACATCTTCTGCAGCACATTACAGAGTACATAGTCATGTCACTGACTGTCCTCAGAGGAGCTCACACTCTAATCCTACCATAGTCATAGTCTAATGTCCTACCATATTATTATTATGTGTTTATATAGCACTGACATCTTCTGCAGCACATTACAGAGTACATAGTCATGTCACTGACTGTCCTCAGAGGAGCTCACACTCTAATCCTACCATAGTCATAGTCTAATGTCCTACAATATAATCATTATGTATTTATATAGCACTGACACCTTCTGCAGCACATTACAGAGTACATAGTCATGTCACTGACTGTCCTCAGAGGAGCTCACACTCTAATCCCTACCATAGTCATATGTCTATAGACTTAGCCTAGTCTAGAGCCAATTTAGGGGAAGCCAAATTTATCTGTATGTTTTTGGAATATGGGAGGAAACCAGAGTGCCCGGGGGAAACCCACACAGACAATGGAGAACATAGAACTCCTTGCAGATAGTGCCCTGGCTGGGATATGATCCCGGAATCCAGTGCTGCAAGGCAAGAGTGATAACCACTAAGCAATGCTGAAATCAGTTGCAGTGCATCACAACGGACAATATCACATTGCAACACTATTATATGGTGATGGTGCATTCACGTCTACATGTTGGTTGTGCGGCGGGTTCCGGCAGAGTAACTGAACTTGCTGTGCTTTAGCAGATGATGTGCAGCATTACAATTGCAGTGAATCACACTTTTTCCCAGGATGCTCAACACAGAGCGTGGAGTAGTATAAAGCATATATAAAGTGCCCGGACTTGTTGTCCCTACCTGAGGATACTTCTTCATTGGATCCACACGGCTGAGCATGGCGAGGACAAAAGCCGCGGTTTTACCGGTGCCAGACTGGCTCTGGGCGATGAGATTCTGGGGGCTGCAAAGATGCAAAGAAAAAGGTCACGCTGCAGGTATATACAGGTGAAGGTCAAAAAATTAGAATATTGTGCAAAAGTCCATTTAGTTCAATAATTCAACTTAAAAGGTGAAACTAATGTATGAAATAGACTCATTACATGCATTGCAAGATATTTCAAGCCTTTATTTGTTATAATGTTTATGATTATGGTTTACAGCTTATGAGAACCCCCAAATCACAATCTCAGACCATTAGAAAATTGTGAAAATGTTCCATATTCTAGGCTCAAAGTGTCAAACTCTCATCAGCTAAATCATCCTTTTGGTATGTGAACCTTTAGGTCAGATCTTGCTTAAAGGGACACTGTAGGGGAGGCAGGGGAAAGTGAGTTGAAGTTACCCGGGACTTCTAATGGACCCCCCCCCCCAGACATCCTGTGCCCGCCAAGCCGCTCACCGATGCTCCGGCCCCGCCTCCGGTTTACTTCTGGAATTTCAGACTTTAAAGTCTGAAAACCACTTCGCCTGCGTTGCCGTGTCCTCGCTTCCCCTGATGTCACCAGGAGCGCACTGCGCAGGCACAGACCATACTGGGCCTGGTGACATCAGGGGAAGCTAGGACACGGCAACGCAGGCGAAGTGGTTTTCAGACTTTAAAGTCTGAAATTCCAGAAGTAAACCGGAGGAGGGGCCGGAGCATGAGTGAGTGGCTGTGCGGGCACAGGATGTCTGCGGGGGGCGGAGCAACGGTGAGGGGCTGCGCGGACACAGGATGTCTGCGGGGGCGGAGCATTGGTGAGTGGCTGCGCGGGCACAGGATGTCTGCGGGGGGTGGAGCATTGGTGAGTGGCTGTGCGGGCACAGGATGTCTGCGGGGGGCGGAGCATCGGTGAGTGGCTGCGTGGGCACAGGATGTCTGCGGGTGGCGGAGCATCGATGAGTGGCTGCGTGGGCACAGGATGTCTGCGGGGGACCATTAGAAGCCCCGGGTAACTTCAACTCATTTTCCCCTGACCCCCCTACAGTGTCCCTTTAAGCTTCATACTCACCTGGCGATTCTTGCGGCGATGTTACCCGATACCGGACAACAGTTTCATATAAGCATGGTAAACAATGTTGCCTCACCCCAACGGCGATCGTGCATTGTTAAGTGACAGACATGGCGGATCAGATCTTAAAGATCTCCGAAGACTCCGCACAAAGTATCGCAATGGCTTACATCCCATTTACGCCTGTCGTGACGTAACAAGCAGGAGGCGTCGCTTAACAATCGTCAAGGGGACGTTGCTGGACCCGTCGGGTGGAGAGTACAAAGTTTTATTGAACTCAGAACAGCTCTTCTAGCCTAAATCCTGGTACACACCTTGGTACACACTTTCAATTATGATTAGCCAAACAAAAAACAATGTTACCACCTCTGTGTACTATGAGGGTTACCTCAGTGTTCTCCCCAGGCTCTTTTAGCCGGGTGCTCCACCCGGCTAGTTTTGGTGACCACCCGGCAGTCATCGGCTCATCTTCTCCTCTGCTGTATGCAGAGAAGCGCCGGCCCTGCATTCTGTTATCACGCCCCACCCGGCTACTTTTTCTTGCCACCCGGCTACTCTTTCTTGCCACCCGGCTGGAAAAAATTTCTGGGGAGAACACTGTTACCTACACATAGTATTCATGATCTGATGGCCCTCATACTACACAGAGGTGGTAACATTGGTCATTGACTGGTCAGTCATAACTGAAAGCGTGTACATGATCCATAATGTTTCTTCAGTGTAAACACTGGGGGGAGGGGCAATCTGGTTGTTAGGAGCAACAAATTATAGTGCTGATGCCCAAAATTTAAAGAGACTCTTCCCTCCAGAGGAGAGAAATATCCTATACAATAAAACCTGTGTCCGTGCTTTTGCGTACTGCGTATGCGTGGCACGGAGGCGGCAGTTAGAGCAGGAGGACGACAGGGCCAGGGGGTGGGCGTGAGCTCTCGCGCTGACATGCGCGGGAGGGGAGGGGGGTTGTAAGGGAGGCCTAGAACCCGTTATTGTAATGGGCTTAGGTCCACCAGTTAGAGCAGGAGGACGACAGGGCCAGGGGGTGGGCGTGAGCTCTCGCGCTGACATGCGCGGGAGGGGAGGGGGGTTGTAAGGGAGGCCTAGAACCCGTTATTGTAATGGGCTTAGGTCCACCAGTTAGAGCAGGAGGACGACAGGGCCAGGGGGTGGGCGTGAGCTCTCGCGCTGACATGCGCGGGAGGGGAGGGGGGTTGTAAGGGAGGCCTAGAACCCGTTATTGTAATGGGCTTAGGTCCACCAGTTAGAGCAGGAGGACGACAGGGCCAGGGGGTGGGCGTGAGCTCTCGCGCTGACATGCGCGGGAGGGGAGGGGGGTTGTAAGGGAGGCCTAGAACCCGTTATTGTAATGGGCTTAGGTCCACCAGTTAGAGCAGGAGGACGACAGGGCCAGGGGGTGGGCGTGAGCTCTCGCGCTGACATGCGCGGGAGGGGAGGGGGGTTGTAAGGGAGGCCTAGAACCCGTTATTGTAATGGGCTTAGGTCCACCAGTTAGAGCAGGAGGACGACAGGGCCAGGGGGTGGGCGTGAGCTCTCGCGCTGACATGCGCGGGAGGGGAGGGGGGTTGTAAGGGAGGCCTAGAACCCGTTATTGTAATGGGCTTAGGTCCACCAGTTAGAGCAGGAGGACGACAGGGCCAGGGGGTGGGCGTGAGCTCTCGCGCTGACATGCGCGGGAGGGGAGGGGGGTTGTAAGGGAGGCCTAGAACCCGTTATTGTAATGGGCTTAGGTCCACCAGTTAGAGCAGGAGGACGACAGGGCCAGGGGGTGGGCGTGAGCTCTCGCGCTGACATGCGCGGGAGGGGAGGGGGGTTGTAAGGGAGGCCTAGAACCCGTTATTGTAATGGGCTTAGGTCCACCAGTTAGAGCAGGAGGACGACAGGGCCAGGGGGTGGGCGTGAGCTCTCGCGCTGACATGCGCGGGAGGGGAGGGGGGTTGTAAGGGAGGCCTAGAACCCGTTATTGTAATGGGCTTAGGTCCACCAGTTAGAGCAGGAGGACGACAGGGCCAGGGGGTGGGCGTGAGCTCTCGCGCTGACATGCGCGGGAGGGGAGGGGGGTTGTAAGGGAGGCCTAGAACCCGTTATTGTAATGGGCTTAGGTCCACCAGTTAGAGCAGGAGGACGACAGGGCCAGGGGGTGGGCGTGAGCTCTCGCGCTGACATGCGCGGGAGGGGAGGGGGGTTGTAAGGGAGGCCTAGAACCCGTTATTGTAATGGGCTTAGGTCCACCAGTTAGAGCAGGAGGACGACAGGGCCAGGGGGTGGGCGTGAGCTCTCGCGCTGACATGCGCGGGAGGGGAGGGGGGTTGTAAGGGAGGCCTAGAACCCGTTATTGTAATGGGCTTAGGTCCACCAGTTAGAGCAGGAGGACGACAGGGCCAGGGGGTGGGCGTGAGCTCTCGCGCTGACATGCGCGGGAGGGGAGGGGGGTTGTAAGGGAGGCCTAGAACCCGTTATTGTAATGGGCTTAGGTCCACCAGTTAGAGCAGGAGGACGACAGGGCCAGGGGGTGGGCGTGAGCTCTCGCGCTGACATGCGCGGGAGGGGAGGGGGGTTGTAAGGGAGGCCTAGAACCCGTTATTGTAATGGGCTTAGGTCCACCAGTTAGAGCAGGAGGACGACAGGGCCAGGGGGTGGGCGTGAGCTCTCGCGCTGACATGCGCGGGAGGGGAGGGGGGTTGTAAGGGAGGCCTAGAACCCGTTATTGTAATGGGCTTAGGTCCACCAGTTAGAGCAGGAGGACGACAGGGCCAGGGGGTGGGCGTGAGCTCTCGCGCTGACATGCGCGGGAGGGGAGGGGGGTTGTAAGGGAGGCCTAGAACCCGTTATTGTAATGGGCTTAGGTCCACCAGTTAGAGCAGGAGGACGACAGGGCCAGGGGGTGGGCGTGAGCTCTCGCGCTGACATGCGCGGGAGGGGAGGGGGGTTGTAAGGGAGGCCTAGAACCCGTTATTGTAATGGGCTTAGGTCCACCAGTTAGAGCAGGAGGATAAAGATAACAGATAAAAGGACACATTTCTGCAGCCGCGGGATGCACCCCAATGGTAAAGTGTCATGCAAAGGAAACCAAGGGGTTTTGAATCAGGATGTGCGTACGAGAGGAATCGCCGCAGGAGACTTGGGCGCAGGATACAGCCGGTATATGGCTTATCCTGCTCCTGCACAAATTCCCATATTAAATACTATTCCCCCTCCAGGTCGCCATGGATGGTGGGGAATGAAATAATTTGGCTTCCAGCTATTGTTGGAGACCGGATTATTGTGTTTTTTTTTATAAGTAACTTGAGCTCCATCTTCTGACAGTGCTGAAGTTACTCACTGCTGGGCACAAGTCTCCTGCACTGGAATGGCAGTGTTTGCAGGATGATGCCATGTTATTGGCTAACTTAGAGATGAATAAATAAGCTTTGGGCTAATAATAAGCCTTCGTCGGACTTGATTACTGCATTAAGTCAGGTGAAGGCTTATTATAAGCCGAAAGCTTACTGTTTATTCATCTCTAAGTTAGCCAATACATGATATCATCCTGATTGAAAACCCCTTGCTATTACTGATGGCTAACATGGCCCAATACTCTACGAGCATATCTTGGTTTCCTTTAGTAGAAGCAGTATAGCATGGGAGAACTTACGGGTCTGCAAGCATTATAGGGAGAGCAGTTTCCTGGTACATAGATGGTCTGTTGAATCCCATTCCGTACATACTTTTAAGCAGCTCTGGTTTCCTAGAGCGAGGGGAGGAGATAAAAGTTACTAAAAACTGCTGCAGACACCTGTGTGGAGTGAGTGCACAACACTTCAGATGGCTTTTATATGCATTTCATATGAATTTCCTCCTCTGTTCTGAAAACACTTTTTATTTTATTGGTTCTTGAGATTAGTTTACTTTAATGTAAATGGAACACGAGGTGAGAAGAATACGGAGGCTGCCATATTTATTTCCTTGTAAACAATCCCAGTTGCCTGGCAGCAGTGTTGATCATCTGGCATAAATAGTGAGACAAAACCATGGAACCAGAACATGGCTAATCCAGTAAAACCCAAGTGAGAGCACATGATCTGCATGCTTGTTCAGGGGCTAAGGCCAAAAGCATTAGAGACAGGATCAGCAGGACAGACAGGCAATTGGTATTGTTTAAAAGGAAATAAATATGCAGCCTCCTTCAACTTCATGAAGGATTATGCAGAAGTTCAAAGCAAATTAATGCAGTTTGAAAGCTTACCCATGTTACACTTAAAGGACAATTGAAGCAAGAGGGCTATGAAGGCTGCCATACTTATTTCTTTTTAAGCAATACCAGTTGCCCGGCAGTCCAGCTGATCTTCTGCCTTTAATCCTTTTAGCCACAGACAGTGAACCAGCATGTAGCATATCAGGTATTTAACATTGTCAAATATAACACAATCAGCTGCATGCTTGTTTCTGGTGTTATTCAGACACTACTAATAGACACTTCCATTGTCCTTTAAAAGGATAGCAAATTCTTCAAAAAATCGTTCAAGAAACCGCAAAGTAGTGTATTGTACTCCATACGATATTTCAAAAACGTTATTCATTCACAAATTCCAGAGGAACCAACAGTCAATCACATGTACAGTAATCACAAATCCACACTGTGTCAGGCATACCGCTTGCTGGCCCCAGGTGTTCCCCAGTATATATTTTACAGATCCAATACCTGTAAAAGCTTTAGCTAGCAGTCTGCCAGGAGAAAAGCATGATATAAATGTTATTTGTCTTGTCTATTTCTCTAGTACAGGTGGCCGACAGGCCCCAATCGCTGCTGATCCCCTCGCTAATACATTACCAAGCCTGGATCCAGCGATCACACAGCCTCCCCGCACAGCTCCGGTATCTCTATGGGAAGGATTGGGATTGCGCATGACGTCATGTACGATCCTCCCCATAGTGAAGACTGGAGCTGTGCGGGGAGGCTGCGTGATCGCTGGATCCAGGCTGGGTAATGTATTAGCATCAGCAGCGATCACACAGCCTCCCCGCACAGCTCCGGTATCTCTATGGGAAGGATTGGGATTGCGCATGACGTCATGTACGATCCTCCCCATAGTGAAGACTGGAGCTGTGCGGGGAGGCTGCGTGATCGCTGGATGCAGGCTGTGGTAATGTATTAGCATCAGCAGCGATCACGCAGCCTCCCTGCACAGCTCCGGTATCTCTATGGGAAGGATTGGGATTGCGCATGACGTCATGTATGATACTCCCCATAGTGGAGACTGGAGCTGTGCGGGGAGGCTGCGTGATCGCTGGATCCAGGCTGTGTAATGTATTAGCATCAGCAGCGATCACGCAGCCTCCCCGCACAGCTCCGGTATCTCTATGGGAAGGATTGGGATTGCGCATGACGTCATGTACGATCCTCCCCATAGTGGAGACTGGAGCTGTGCGGGGAGGCTGCGTGATCGCTGGATCCAGGCTGTGTAATGTATTAGCATCAGCAGCGATCACGCAGCCTCCCCGCACAGCTCCGGTATCTCTATGGGAAGGATTGGGATTGCGCATGACGTCATGTATGATACTCCCCATAGTGGAGACTGGAGCTGTGCGGGGAGGCTGCGTGATCGCTGGATCCAGGCTGTGTAATGTATTAGCATCAGCAGCGATCACGCAGCCTCCCCGCACAGCTCTGGTATCTCTATGGGAAGGATTGGGATTGCGCATGACGTCATGTACGATCCTCCCCATAGAGAGACCGGAGCTGTCCGGGGAGGCTGCGTGATCGCTGGATCCAGGCTGGGTAATGTATTAGCATCAGCAGCGATCACGCAGCCTCCCCGCACAGCTCTGGTCTCTCTATGGGAAGGATTGGGATTGCGCATGACGTCATGTACGATCCTCCCCATAGTGGAGACTGGAGCTGTGCGGGGAGGCTGCGTGATCGCTGGATCCAGGCTGGGTAATGTATTAGCATCAGCAGCGATCACGCAGCCTCCCCGCACAGCTCTGGTATCTCTATGGGAAGGATTGGGATTGCGCATGACGTCATGTACGATCCTCCCCATAGAGAGACCGGAGCTGTCCGGGGAGGCTGCGTGATCGCTGGATCCAGGCTGTGTAATGTATTAGCATCAGCAGCGATCACGCAGCCTCCCTGCACAGCTCCGGTATCTCTATGGGAAGGATTGGGATTGCGCATGACGTCATGTACGATCCTCCCCATAGTGAAGACTAGAGCTGTGCGGGGAGGCTGCGTGATCGCTGGATCCAGGCTGGGTAATGTATTAGCATCAGCAGCGATCACGCAGCCTCCCTGCACAGCTCCGGTATCTCTATGGGAAGGATTGGGATTGCGCATGACGTCATGTACGATCCTCCCCATAGTGGAGACTGGAGCTGTGCGGGGAGGCTGCGTGATCGCTGGATCCAGGCTGGGTAATGTATTAGCATCAGCAGCGATCACGCAGCCTCCCTGCACAGCTCCGGTATCTCTATGGGAAGGATTGGGATTGCGCATGACGTCATGTACGATCCTCCCCATAGTGGAGACTGGAGCTGTGCGGGGAGGCTGCGTGATCGCTGGATCCAGGCTGGGTAATGTATTAGCATCAGCAGCGATCACGCAGCCTCCCCGCACAGCTCTGGTATCTCTATGGGAAGGATCGGGATTGCGCATGACGTCATGTACGATCCTCCCCATAGAGAGACCGGAGCTGTCCGGGGAGGCTGCGTGATCGCTGGATCCAGGCTGGGTAATGTATTAGCATCAGCAGCGATCACGCAGCCTCCCTGCACAGCTCCGGTATCTCTATGGGAAGGATTGGGATTGCGCATGACGTCATGTACGATCCTCCCCATAGTGGAGACTGGAGCTGTGCGGGGAGGCTGCGTGATCGCTGGATCCAGGCTGGGTAATGTATTAGCATCAGCAGCGATCACGCAGCCTCCCTGCACAGCTCCGGTATCTCTATGGGAAGGATTGGGATTGCGCATGACGTCATGTACGATCCTCCCCATAGTGGAGACTGGAGCTGTGCGGGGAGGCTGCGTGATCGCTGGATCCAGGCTGGGTAATGTATTAGCATCAGCAGCGATCACGCAGCCTCCCTGCACAGCTCCGGTATCTCTATGGGAAGGATTGGGATTGCGCATGACGTCATGTACGATCCTCCCCATAGTGGAGACTGGAGCTGTGCGGGGAGGCTGCGTGATCGCTGGATCCAGGCTGTGTAATGTATTAGCATCAGCAGCGATCACGCAGCCTCCCCGCACAGCTCTGGTCTCTCTATGGGAAGGATTGGGATTGCGCATGACGTCATGTATGATCCTCCCCATAGTGGAGACTGGAGCTGTGCGGGGAGGCTGCGTGATCGCTGGATCCAGGCTGGGTAATGTATTAGCATCAGCAGCGATCACGCAGCCTCCCCGCACAGCTCTGGTCTCTCTATGGGAAGGATTGGGATTGCGCATGACGTCATGTATGATACTCCCCATAGTGGAGACTGGAGCTGTGCGGGGAGGCTGCGTGATCGCTGGATCCAGGCTGGGTAATGTATTAGCATCAGCAGCGATCTTGGGCTACCGGCAACCTGCTAGCCTAGTGCTAGCTAAAGCTTTTACAGGCATGGACTCAGTAACATTTATACTGGGGGATTCAAGGCTGCAAAACCTCCTCAGCAGTGTAACACTCAGGAGGTTAATGGTAATTCCAGTCTTTTACATCCAATCTTACCAGTTCTATGTAATATGCAGGACTGCCTAGATTAACTATTCAATATATTCAATTTACCTCTCTACTACATAGACTTGGAAAAATTGGATGAAAAAGATTAGATCATTAGTGGCGACCTTTTGTGAAGCAGATTTCTGACATCGGCTCACTTACATACAACTGACACACTGCCGCCCATCCAGTACTCACAGATGGAGCTCCTCAAAGGTCTTCACAGAATAGAGTGGGGAGGTGGGGTCCCGTTGCAGAATGTCCATGCTGTAATGAGACTTCACCAGCATCTCGTGGCTCAGCTTGTCGAGAAGAGAGGCGGTTGCCAGATCCTCTGCAAAATCACACAAGTTTAGGAAGAGCTTTCAGAACAAAGGTTATGGGTTACCTTCCCTCATAAAGACAATTCCAGACATATCATTTGCTTGTACACATGAAGCTACAAAGCTAGCATTTCATTTCATTAATGCATAGGATAACATATTTCTACCAGTTAGCCATGAATACTTTCCTTTTTAATATATATTATACATGACTGGCTGAGTTATGTAGCCTCCTTTCTGTACTGATAGTAAACTAGCTGCAGTGTGTGCTGATCCCTGCTACCTTCAGTATGTACAGCATAACCTGTTACTCTGTGCCTGTACTGATAGTAAACTAGCTGCAGTGTGTACTGATCTCTGCTGCCTCCAGTATGTACAGTATAAGCTGTTACTCTGTGCCTGAACTGATAATAAACTAGCTGCAGTGTGTGCTGATCTCTGCTACCTCCAGTATATACAGTATAAGCTGTTACTCTGTGCCTGTACTGATAGTAAGCTAGCTGCAGTGTGTGGTGATCTCTGCTACCTCCAGTATGTACAGTATAAGCTGTTACTCTGTGCCTGAACTGATAATAAACTAGCTGCAGTGTGTGCTGATCTCTGATGCCTCCAGTATGTACAGTATAAGCTGTTACTCTGTGCTTGTACTGATAGTAAACTAGCTACAGTGTGTGCTGATCCCTGTTGCCTCCAGTGTGTACAGTATAAGCTGTTACTCTGTGCCTGTACTGATAGTAAACTAGCTGCAGTGTGTGCTGATCCCTGCTATCTCAAGTATGTACAGTATAAGCTGATACTCTGTGCCTGCACTGATAGTAAACTAGCTGCAGTGTGTGCGGATCCCTGCTACCCCCAGTATAAGTTGTTACTCTGTGCCTGCACTGATAGTAAACTAGCTGCAGTGTGTGCTGATCCCTGCTACCTCCAGTATGTACAGTATAAGCTGTTATTCTGTGCCTGTACTGATAGTAAACTAGATGCAGTGTGTGCTGATCTTTGCTACCCCCAGTATGTACAGTATAAGCTGTTACTCTGTGCCTGTACTGCTAGTAAACTAGCTACAGCGTGTGCTGATCTCTGCTGCCTCCGGTATGCACAGTATAAGCTGTTACTCTGTGCCTGTACTGATAGTAAACTAGCTGCAGTGTGTGCGGATCCCTGCTACCTGCAGTATGTACAGTATAAGCTGTTACTCTGTGCCTGTACTGCTAGTAAACTAGCTACAGCGTGTGCTGATCTCTGCTACCTCCGGTATGCACAGTATAAGCTGTTACTCTGTGCCTGTACTGATAGTAAACTAGCTGCAGTGTGTGCGGATCCCTGCTACCTGCAGTATGTACAGTATAAGCTGTTACTCTGTGCCTGTACTGATAGTAAATTAGCTGCAGTGTGTGCTGATCCCTGCTACCTCCAGTATAAGCGGTTACTCTGTGCCTGTACTGATAGTAAACTAGTAGCTGCAGTGTGTGCTGATCCCTGCTTACTTCAGTATGTACAGTATAAGCTGTGACTCTGTGCTTGCACTGATCGTGCAGGACATGCAATCATGTAGTATGAGCATGGGGAAGCATGCCTGAGCCCTGGACTGGCACCTTCATATTATCCTTCTCCACGGGACATGCATAGGCCCCCTTGAAGATTACTGTCAAGGGCTTGTTGGTAGAAACCTTAGAGCCGCACTCCTCTTCTGGCAGGAGCCCCGTCATACTGCGCGAGTACAGCTGCACCTGCCAAGTAAGCCAGAGCTCCGTGCTGCTGTGCAGCCACGCTTGTGCCAATGAGAAGTGTGGTCCCGATCACCTGGAGGGTCCCGGCAGAGGACAGCATTGGAATTCTCTGGAGGATCCAGAGACTACCCTCATCTTAAAGGACCACCATCGCGAAAAAAGTAGTTTGCTAAAATGTGCCAGGGCCGACAGGTTTTGGGCCAGTCCATCTCTTCATGGAGGTTTCTCAGGGTTTTCTTTGCAACTGCTGTTCAGGAAATGCTGTTGAAAAAATAGAAACCCCTGAGAATCCACGAGGAGATGGACTGGCTCAAAACCTGTCAGTTCTGGCACATTATAACTACGGTACCTACTTTTTTCACGATAGTGGTCCTTTAAGTATTTACTTTTTGATGCATCGGGTTCCCTTTAAACCTTGGTAAGTCATGAAGGATCAAAAAGCCCCCTGGATTTCTTACTGCTTCGTATGTGTCCGTTCGAGAGCCATAACTTCCCTTTACCAGTGACATCACATGAAGTGGGTCTCCCAACAGGGGCACAAATCGTAAAAAAACAAAACATGGATGAAGATGGCCAGACAAAGCCACAGATGACAACACTTGGCAGACGTTTTCAGTGCCGGTTCCTGGTCGGCCGATTCCTGGCTCCGGTGAGAAGATGGAGAACAGGTTGCCATGGGTCAGGTGTGGGCAGCACACTCATAGCTGTATCCCACCAGGCAAGACAAAGCCACAGATGACAACACTAGGCAGACGTTTTCAGTGCCAGTTCCTGGCTCCAGTGAGAAGATGGAGAACAGGTTGCCATGGGTCAGGTGTGGGCAGCACAATCATAGCTGTATCCCACCAGGCAGGACAAAGCCACAGATGACAACACTTGGCAGACGTTTTCAGTGCCAGTTCCTGGCTCCGGTGAGAAGATGGAGAACAGGTTGCCGTGGGTCAGGTGTGGGCAGCACAATCATAGCTGTATCCCACCAGGCAGGACAAAGCCACAGATGACAACACTTGGCAGACGTTTTCAGTGCCAGTTCCTGGCTCCGGTGAGAAGATGGAGAACAGGTTGCCATGGGTTAGGTGTGGGCAGCACACTCATAGCTGTATCCCACCAGGCAGGACAAAGCCACAGATGACAACACTTGGCAGACATTTTCAGTGCCAGTTCCTGGCTCCGGTGAGAAGATGGAGAACAGGTTGCCATGGGTCAGGTGTGGGCAGCACACTCATAGCTGTATCCCACCAGGCAGGACAAAGCCACAGATGACAACACTTGGCAGACGTTTTCAGTGCCAGTTCCTGGCTCCGGTGAGAAGATGGAGAACAGGTTGCCATGGGTCAGGTGTGGGCAGCACACTCATAGCTGTATCCCACCAGGCAAGACAAAGCCACAGATGACAACACTTGGCAGACGTTTTCAGTGCCGGTTCCTGGTCGGCCGATTCCTGGCTCCGGTGAGAAGATGGAGAACAGGTTGCCATGGGTCAGGTGTGGGCAGCACAATCATAGCTGTATCCCACCGGGCAAGACAAAGCCACAGATGACAACACTTGGCAGATGTTTTCAGTGCCAGTTCCTGGCTCCGGTGAGAAGATGGAGAACAGGTTGCCATGGGTCAGGTGTGGGCAGCACAATCATAGCTGTATCCCACCAGGCAAGACAAAGCCACAGATGACAACACTTGGCAGATGTTTTCAGTGCCAGTTCCTGGCTCCGGTGAGAAGATGGAGAACAGGTTGCCATGGGTTAGGTGTGGGCAGCACACTCATAGCTGTATCCCACCGGGCAAGACAAAGCCACAGATGACAACACTTGGCAGACGTTTTCAGTGCCAGTTCCTGGCTCCGGTGAGAAGATGGAGAACAGGTTGCCATGGGTCAGGTGTGGGCAGCACAATCATAGCTGTATCCCACCAGGCAAGACAAAGCCACAGATGACAACACTTGGCAGACGTTTTCAGTGCCGGTTCCTGGTCGGCCGATTCCTGGCTCCGGTGAGAAGATGGAGAACAGGTTGCCATGGGTCAGGTGTGGGCAGCACAATCATAGCTGTATCCCACCAGGCAAGACAAAGCCACAGATGACAACACTTGGCAGACGTTTTCAGTGCCAGTTCCTGGCTCCGGTGAGAAGATGGAGAACAGGTTGCCATGGGTCAGGTGTGGGCAGCACACTCATAGCTGTATCCCACCAGGCAAGACAAAGCCACAGATGACAACACTTGGCAGACGTTTTCAGTGCCGGTTCCTGGTCGGCCGATTCCTGGCTCCGGTGAGAAGATGGAGAACAGGTTGCCATGGGTCAGGTGTGGGCAGCACAATCATAGCTGTATCCCACCAGGCAAGACAAAGCCACAGATGACAACACTTGGCAGACGTTTTCAGTGCCAGTTCCTGGCTCCGGCGAGAAGATGGAGAACAGGTTGCCATGGGTCAGGTGTGGGCAGCACAATCATAGCTGTATCGAACCAGGCAAGACAAAGCCACAGATGACAACACTTGGCAGACGTTTTCAGTGCCAGTTCCTGGCTCCGGTGAGAAGATGGAGAACAGGTTGCCATGGGTCAGGTGTGGGCAGCACAATCATAGCTGTATCCCACCAGGCAAGACAAAGCCACAGATGACAACACTTGGCAGACGTTTTCAGTGCCAGTTCCTGGCTCCGGTGAGAAGATGGAGAACAGGTTGCCATGGGTCAGGTGTGGGCAGCACAATCATAGCTGTATCCCACCAGGCAAGACAAAGCCACAGATGACAACACTTGGCAGACGTTTTCAGTGCCAGTTCCTGGCTCCGGTGAGAAGATGGAGAACAGGTTGCCATGGGTCAGGTGTGGGCAGCACACTCATAGCTGTATCCCACCGGGCAAGACAAAGCCACAGATGACAACACTTGGCAGACGTTTTCAGTGCCAGTTCCTGGCTCCGGTGAGAAGATGGAGAACAGGTTGCCATGGGTCAGGTGTGGGCAGCACAATCATAGCTGTATCCCACCAGGCAAGACAAAGCCACAGATGACAACACTTGGCAGACGTTTTCAGTGCCGGTTCCTGGTCGGCCGATTCCTGGCTCCGGTGAGAAGATGGAGAACAGGTTGCCATGGGTCAGGTGTGGGCAGCACAATCATAGCTGTATCCCACCAGGCAAGACAAAGCCACAGATGACAACACTTGGCAGACGTTTTCATTGCCAGTTCCTGGCTCCGGTGAGAAGATGGAGAACAGGTTGCCATGGGTCAGGTGTGGGCAGCACACTCATAGCTGTATCCCACCAGGCAAGACAAAGCCACAGATGACAACACTTGGCAGACGTTTTCATTGCCAGTTCCTGGCTCCGGTGAGAAGATGGAGAACAGGTTGCCATGGGTCAGGTGTGGGCAGCACAATCATAGCTGTATCCCACCAGGCAAGACAAAGCCACAGATGACAACACTTGGCAGACGTTTTTAGTGCCGGTTCCTGGTCGGCCAATTCCTGGCTCCGGTGAGAAGATGGAGAACAGGTTGCCATGGGTCAGGTGTGGGCAGCACAATCATAGCTGTATCCCACCAGGCAAGACAAAGCCACAGATGACAACACTTGGCAGACGTTTTCAGTGCCAGTTCCTGGCTCCGGTGAGAAGATGGAGAACAGGTTGCCATGGGTCAGGTGTGGGCAGCACACTCATAGCTGTATCCCACCAGGCAAGACAAAGCCACAGATGACAACACTTGGCAGACGTTTTCAGTGCCGGTTCCTGGTCGGCCGATTCCTGGCTCCGGTGAGAAGATGGATAACAGGTTGCCATGGGTCAGGTGTGGGCAGCACAATCATAGCTGTATCCCACCAGGCAAGACAAAGCCACAGATGACAACACTTGGCAGGCATTTTCAGTGCCAGTTCCTGGCTCCGGTGAGAAGATGGAGAACAGGTTGCCGTGGGTCAGGTGTGGGCAGCACACTCATAGCTGTATCCCACCAGGCAAGACAAAGCCACAGATGACAACACTTGGCAGACGTTTTCAGTGCCAGTTCCTGGCTCCGGTGAGAAGATGGAGAACAGGTTGCCGTCGGTCAGGTGTGGGCAGCACACTCATAGCTGTATCCCACCAGGCAAGACAAAGCCACAGATGACAACACTTGGCAGACGTTTTCAGTGCCAGTTCCTGGCTCCGGTGAGAAGATGGAGAACAGGTTGCCATGGGTCAGGTGTGGGCAGCACAATCATAGCTGTATCCCACCAGGCAAGACAAAGCCACAGATGACAACACTTGGCAGACGTTTTCAGTGCCGGTTCCTGGTCGGCCGATTCCTGGCTCCGGTGAGAAGATGGAGAACAGGTTGCCATGGGTCAGGTGTGGGCAGCACAATCATAGCTGTATCCCACCAGGCAAGACAAAGCCACAGATGACAACACTTGGCAGACGTTTTCAGTGCCAGTTCCTGGCTCCGGTGAGAAGATGGAGAACAGGTTGCCGTGGGTCAGGTGTGGGCAGCACACTCATAGCTGTATCCCACCAGGCAAGACAAAGCTAGCGGTGACCCAGTGACCGATGCTCAGACCTCTGCTGGAATCACATTAATATCCAGCAGTGTGTAGTGGTACAGTGATAGATATTACCTGACAGTGAACAAAGTCAGACTCAAGCTGGCCATACAATTATAGCTTTCCACCCAATGTTCCAAAACAATTGATTTCTTTCAGTAAAGAATCAATTCAGAAGCAATTGATTCCTACCACACGCTGCATATCAATTCCCAATAGATTCCAGCAGGGAATCTATTGAAAATCGATCGAACTGCAGCTCTGCAGTTCCTTGCAGTGCAAAGCTATAGGCAATCGATCTGCCAATGCCCTTTCCCCATCACTGATTGTTTTACATTTTCCATCCTGTCTTATCGATACGATCGATTTTTAGTCAAATAGATTCCCAACAGATGAATTGTATCTGAAAGGAACAAAATGAAAAAAGAAAAAAAAAAAGTGTATGGATACCTTCACATTGTAGTATGTGATTAAAGGACTACTATGGCGAAAAAAAGAAAGCAGTTGAAATATGACAGAACCGACAGGTTTTGGACCAGTCCATCTCCTCATGGTGGATTCTCTGTTTTCAAAAGCATTAGAACAGCAGTAATTAAGTCTAACTGCTAAAATCGTGTGCAAGGGGAAG